>NC_133330.1:88633046-88933046 GCF_042186555.1 Aquarana catesbeiana
AAGGGCCAGGAAGGGGACGGTCACACAGGAGGCATCCCTGCGCCTCATGCAAGAGGCCACCCGTTTTTTAAGGAGCCCCCCCGAAGCGGAAGAGTCCTATGGCTGCTACTTAGCCAGCAGGCTTCTTCAAATGGATTGGGAGCAGCGCCTCATTTGTGAGCGACTATTTGGGGAAACAATCCAGAAGGGGCTGCAGGGCACGCTAACACGAAACACCCAACTACATGAGGCAGCCCCCCCTCCTCCTCCTCCTCCTCCTCCTCCTCCTCCTCCTGCCACAACTGAAACACCAGAGCCACAGCCTCCAAAGAAGGCTACAGGGAAGGCTGCAGGGCAGCGTGGAGGAAAGGCTGCAGGGAAGAGAAGAAAGTGATGACCTGGGTTCAGTCTGGTCTGACAGAAGACGCAGGCTGTTGTAGTACCACAGTCTGGGGACATCTATATCATCTGCTGGTGCTGTTGATCTCTGGGATTCTTGGACCAGATTGTGCTCCCTCTTATATGGACTCCTCAAGATCCCCATTTTCTTGTACACATACTTTTTCCAGCATTGACTTCCTCTTTATTTTATTTAGACCATAAATAAATGGATATTTTTTGAGTTTAGGTTTTTTATTTTAAATCATAGATTTTAGACACAATGTTTTAAATTAACAAGGGACAACAATCTCATTGATTTTGCAAAAACACAACAAAAATAGATTAAAATAATGTTAATAATGTTCGAGTGGTAAGTATTTAAAAAAAAAAAGATACATAACCAAAAACGGTTCTTTGGGTTAACTTTATATAAAAAAAATAACAAATCACTATAAAAACAAAAATTATAAAGGGTTCTTTGTGGTAACTTTACAAACATTAAAAAAAATTTAAAAAATATATATAAAAATGGGTTCCCTGTGGTAACTTTACAAAAAAATTTAGAGATAAACAGAAAAAAAGTTCCACAACAATCATAAAATAAATATCTGGATAAAAATTACAAGAAAAGATGACTCCACCAAAAAAAAAAAAGTTTAAAAAGTATTATTAGTATGGAAACATTGTTTTGAAAAAGCATACCATGTCATTCATGAGATCAAAGAGAAAAAGAATCCAGAAATCTGTTTGGGAGAACTCTGTTTGAATATGAACAGCAAAACATCTTCGTTCTTTATAGCATTCGTAAAGAAGACATTAAATGCGCTGCATTCAACGATCACAGATTTTGCAGCGTGAGGAATGTGCTACCTACAATACGAACACTAGTTTTACTAGACCGAGTGCTTCCGTTTAGTTTTTGCTTATGAGCATGCGTCGTTTTTTTGTCCGTCGGACTAGCATACAGACGAGCGGACTTCGGGGTCCGTCGTAGTTACGACGTAAAGATTTGAAGCATGTTTCAAATCTAAAGTCCGTCGGATTTGAGGCTAAAAAAGTCCGTTGAAAGTCCGGAGAAGCCCACACACGATCGGATTACCAGCCAGCTTTAGTCCGTCAGCGTCCGTTGGACTTTTGTAGACGAAAAGTCCGACCGTGTGTACGCGGCATAACACAGATTCCACCACCTCTGCTCCCATGGAATAATCTGATTCAGTTTTAATAGGTCTGGTTCCTGAACACTAAATTTGACCCCCTTTTCTCCTCTGTAAAATCTCTAGTGAACTGTCAAAAAAAGCTCCATATTTACTATTAGCTGTTTTTATGACTGGACCCCAATTGTATTATGTTGAGCACTTACCTCACACCCTTTCCCCCAACCTTTCACTAATGCCCTGTACACACGGTCGGACATTGATCGGACATTCCGACAACAAAATCCATGGATTTTTTCCGACGGATGTTGGCTCAAACTTGTCTTGCATACACGCGGTCACACAGAGGTGTCGGAAAATCCGATCATTCTGAACGCGGTGACGTAAAACACGTAGGTCGGGACTATAAACGGGGCAGTAGCCAATAGCTTTCATCTCTTTATTTATTCTGAGCATGCGTAGCACTTTGTGCGTCATATTTGTGTACACACGATCGGAAATTCCGAGAACAGATTTTGTTGTCGGAAAATTTTATAGCAAGCTCTCAAACTTTGTGTGTCGGAAAATCCGATGGAAAATGTGTGATGGAGCCTACACACGGTCTGAATTTCCGCCAACAAGGTCCTATCACACATTTTCCGTCGGAAAATCCGACCGTGTGTACGGGGCATAACAGTTTGACCCTTTGGATAAGTTTATTTTAGCGACAGCTCCTGCCATCCTTCTGAAAAGTGATCTGCAGTAGATCACTTTTTAAAGGCGTTTAAAGCGGAGTTCCACACAAAAATGGAACTTCCGCTTTTCGGAACCCTCCCCCCCTCCGGTGTCACATTTGGCACCTTTCAGGGGGGAGGGGGGTGCAGATACCTGTCTAAGACAGGTATTTGCACCCACTTCCGGCATAGACTCCCATGGGAGTCTATGCCTCTTCCTGTCGCACCGTGCTGTCTCCTGGGAAAAACACAGCTCCCAGGAGATAGCGGGGACCATCCAGATCGCGCAGTGCAACTCGCGCATGCGCAGTAGTGAACCGGGAATTGAAGCCGCAACGCTTCACTTCCTGATTCCCTCACCTAGGATGGCGGCGGCAGCTGCCGAGAACCGAGTGGGTTCTCGGCGTCGCCTGCCGACATCGCTGGACCCTGGGACAGGTAAGTGGCCATGTATTAAAAGTCAGCAGCTGCAGTATTTGTAGCTGCTGGCTTTTAATATTTTTTTTTTGGTTGCTGTAGGTGGACTCCCTCTTTAACATCCAGTGAGGAGGTGACATTTTGCCCTCTTGCTGCCTCTTTTAACCCTGTAAATGCCACCCCACCATGCTCCAACCACAGCAATGCACGCTGTTGTAGAGCAGTTACGGCACATTCACTTGAGTGGGTCGCGTTCAGCAACAATACTGTGCGAGTGAGGAGGGCAGGTTTGTTTGCTGGCCCCCCCAAAATATTGAGCACCAGATGCCACTGCATTTCTTCTGGATATACTGTGTTGTGGGGGCGAGTCTTGGCGAGCAACCATGTGTGGAGACCATTAGCTGTCTAAATCTCACCTGGAGACGTTATTTTACCATTGATGTCAGGGACTACTTTTGTGACCTGTGGCACTCAGATTATCGGTGTATCAGTAGCTGTGCTACACTATTTCTTGACTTGATCTGTTAATTTAGTGAATACTCTGTTTGCAGTCTCAATAACCATTTACTGACAAAAAAAAAAAACAGAGTTAAGGGAAAGAAAGACCCAGCTGTGCTGTCTGTCAGAAGTGCCTGAGTTCAGCTTTGAGGCTAGCTTCCATTCTATGTGTTTTACTGTAAGGAAATGCATACTACTGCAGTGCAGTGCCAATCATGCACAAATACAGTGGAATGTACCATGTGCTTCGTTAAAATTTTGCTACGTTGTGGTCTGTTGACAGCCCAATAAAACTGATTGCATTAATGCAATGCACCATAATAAAGTGTGAAGGGGGCTAAAGCTAACATGTGCAAAAGCTAATTCATTGCAAAATAATAGGCTTTGATTTTATAGCTGCCTTATTGAACTCACGATATGTAAAACAATAGTTGCCAACATTGTAAAAAAAAAATGTGGGACACTTTTGTGGCTGTAGGCGGAGCTGTCCAATAATTAGGGGGCGGGGCATTCGCCAGCAGGCGTGGCCTATCAAAAACAGACAAGTGCGGCGCGCGAAGCGCGCCGCGCCGAAAAATGGGCGTGGTTTACGCGAAATTGTGGGCGTGGCTTAAATGGGCGTGGCTCTAGAGGGTGTGGTTAGAGTCTGAAATGAATGAGGGATGGAGAGAGGGGGAGAGAGAGGGAAATGACGGGACAGCAGCCCCAGATCCTACACAATAAAAATATGTGTATTCTAGAAAGTTTAACAATCAGCAGATAAAGATACTCCAAACACCTGGTGTTAATGCTTCAATCATCCCGGCACCATGGTTGTTATGGTGTCAGGATGATTGAAGTGCATTATTTCTATTATTACATTGTAATATAAAATGAAATCATTCAACTCACCATAATGCAGAATCAGTGGGATCCCCGAGCGTGTCACCTGCCACGTCGCCTGCCACCAGCCGTCCGTCCTTGCTTCAGATGTCCGAGCAGAGTCCGTCCTTGCATCAGGTGCCCCCAGCGGAGCCCCCCTCACACCAGGAGTCCCCGGCGGAGCCCCCCTCACATCAGAAGTCCCCAGCGGAGCCCCCCTCACATCAAGAGTCCCCAGCGGAGCCCCCCTCACATCAGGTGTCCCCGGCGGAGCCCCCCTCACACCAGGAGTCCCCGGCGGAGCCCCCCCTCACACCAGGAGTCCCCAGCGGAGCCCCCCTCACACCAGGAGTCCCCGGCGGAGCCCCCCTCACATCAGGAGTCCCCAGTGGAGCCCCCCTCACACCAGGAGTCCCCGGCGGAGCCCCCCCTCACATCAGGAGTCCCCGGCGGAGCCCCCCCTCACATCAGGAGTCCCCGGCGGAGCCCCCCCTCACATCAGGAGTCCCCGGCGGAGCCCCCCCTCACATCAGGAGTCCCCGGCGGAGCCCCCCCTCACATCAGGAGTCCCCGGCGGAGCCCCCCTCACATCAGGAGTCCCCGGCGGAGCCCCCCCTCACATCAGGAGTCCCCGGCGGAGCCCCCCCTCACATCAGGAGTCCCCAGCGGAGCCCCCCTCACACCAGGAGTCCCCGGCGGAGCCCCCCTCACATCAGAAGTCCCCGGCGGAGCCCCCCCCTCACATCAGGTGTCCCCAGTGCCCCCCCCCTCACATCAGGTGTCCCCAGTGCCCCCCCACTCACATCAGGTGTCCCCAGTGCCCCCCCCTCACATCAGGTGTCCCCAGTGCCCCCCCCACTCACATCAGGTGTCCCCAGTGCCCCCCCCCTCACATCAGGTGTCCCCAGTGCCCCCCCCCTCACATCAGGTGTCCCCAGTGCCCCCCCACTCACATCAGGTGTCCCCAGTGCCCCCCCCACTCACATCAGGTGTCCCCAGTGCCCCCCCCACTCACATCAGGTGTCCCCCCCTCACATCAGGTGTCCCCAGTGCCCCCCCCACTCACATCAGGTGTCCCCAGTGCCCCCCCCACTCACATCAGGTGTCCCCAGTGCCCCCCCCCCCTCACATCAGGTGTCCCCCCCTCACATCAGGTGTCCCCAGTGCCCCCCCCCCACTCACATCAGGTGTCCCCAGTGCCCCCCCCCACTCACATCAGGTGTCCCCAGTGCCCCCCCCTCACATCAGGTGTCCCCAGTGCCCCCCCCCACTCACATCAGGTGTCCCCAATGCCCCCCCCCACTCACATCAGGTGTCCCCAGTGCCCCCCCCCACTCACATCAGGTGTCCCCAATGCCCCCCCCACTCACATCAGGTGTCCCCAGTGCCCCCCCCCCACTCACATCAGGTGTCCCCAGTGCCCCCCCCACTCACATCAGGTGTCCCCCACTCACATCAGGTGTCCCCAGTGCCCCCCCCACTCACATCAGGTGTCCCCAGTGCCCCCCCCCTCACATCAGGTGTCCCCCCCCTCACATCAGGTGTCCCCAGTGCCCCCCCCTCACATCAGGTGTCCCCAGTGCCCCCCCCACTCACATCAGGTGTCCCCAGTGCCCCCCCCCTCACATCAGGTGTCCCCAGTGCCCCCCCCACTCACATCAGGTGTCCCCAATGCCCCCCCCCCACTCACATCAGGTGTCCCCAATGCCCCCCCCACTCACATCAGGTGTCCCCAGTGCCCCCCCCCACTCACATCAGGTGTCCCCAATGCCCCCCCCACTCACATCAGGTGTCCCCAATGCCCCCCCCCACTCACATCAGGTGTCCCCAATGCCCCCCCCCCACTCACATCAGGTGTCCCCAGTGCCCCCCCCCACTCACATCAGGTGTCCCCTGTGCCCCCCCCACTCACATCGTGTCCCACAGCGGTGCGCGCGCTCACCCCCCACCTAGAACCCCCGCCCCTTTCCATAACAGACTGGCAGCGGGGCGGGGGGTAGGCGGGGCGAGGCGGAGCGGGGCGGGCCGAGGCGGGGCGAGGCGGAGCGGAGCGGGCCGAGGCGGGGCGGGCCGAGGCAGGCCGAGGCGGAGCGGGGCGGGCCGAGGCGGAGCGGAGCAGGGGGTGGGCGGCGACGCAGAAGCTTCGTCTAGCCCCCCCCCCCCAGCCGTCTTCCTGAACTCCAACAAAATGGCGGCCGGCGGAGACAATGTCTCCGCCGGCCGCCGACCTCTAGCGGCGGCGGCGGCGGCGGCGGTTTCAAAAACCGGAACCGAATTTTTCGGGACATTTTCCGGGACGCCACAAATCCGGGAATGAAGTCCAAGTCCCGGGAATGTCCCGGGAAATTCGGGACAGTTGGCAGCTATGTAAAACATTTAGTTGGAAAATCTAAAGGTTTATACCTGAGCAAGTAGAACCCCAAAATCCTTTGCAGCATACAGGTTCTATAATGGTTGATTGGCAAGTGTGACTGCAGCCCTGCATTGATAGGACAACTCCTCCCATATCCACGGTGTATCTAAAGGATAAAAACACAGAACATTAAAAAACAAAACAAAAACATGAAAACTATGCAGCAACTCCATCTAAATCTGAAGGGGGGGGTCAAGTTTTTATTTTGGTCTGTATTTTGTGTTGGAAAAATGTGTCTTCTCTTTCTGTATTTCTTTGAAATAGAGACACTCAGCAATAAAAGCCCTGTTTTCAATAGCTTAGAGCAGGGATATGCAATTAGCCGACCTCCAGCTGTTACAAAACTACAAGTCCCATCATGCCTCTGCCTCTGGGTGTCATGCTTGTGGCTGTCAGAGTCTTGCTATGCCTCATGGGACTTGTTAATTGCATATCCCTGGAGTAGAGGAAAGGGGTCACTAGAATAGAATGTTAGAAAAATAAAAAACGTACATTGGTTATAATCCTTCCCCTACTCTGTTCAAAATGGAAAAATGATTTTGGCTGGAGTTGGAGTTATTTTGTATTTGTATATAAAAATAGAAGACATGCATGAAATACATGAATGAGCTCTTAAAGTGTACAGTGAGGTAAAAATGTATTTAAACCCTCTGCTGATTTTGTATGTTTGCACACTGACAAAGAAATGATCAGTCTATAATTTTAATGGTAGGTTTTAGGGTTGTCCCGATACCACTTTTTTAAGACCGAGTACAAGTACCGATACTTTTTTTCAAGTACTCACCAATACCGATTACCAATACTTTTTTTAATGTCACATGACAGTGTTTTTTAAAAAAATTTTTACAATTTTTTTTTTTGTTTTTTTACAATGCTTTTTCTTTTTTTTCTTTTTTTTAGGGAGGGAGGGAGTGGATGAAGTCTGTGTGTTTTTTATTTAAATTCTTATTATTTTTTACAATAATTTTGTTTTATTATTTATTGCAATACTTTTTTTTTTTAATCAGCCCTGTTGGGGGGCTTTGTGAGATATCAGGGGTCTTAATAGACCCCTGAAATCTCCCCCTTGAGACAGAGAAAGAGACCGAGGATAGAGATTCCCCAGTCCCTTTCTCTGCAGCCTCAGCTGCACTGAGAATGAATGGAGAAGAGACAGCAGCTCCTCTCCATTCATAAACTGAGACATCGTAATCACAGGAGGTTACAATGTTTCAGTTATGTGAATGGACAGAGTCAGTGATCACTGACTCTGTTCATACATTAAAGGGAGGAAGAAAGGAGGGGGACAGCAGAATGGCGGGGGACACAGAGGAAGAAAGGAGGGGGACAGCAGAACGGAGGGGGACAGCAGCAGAACGGAGGGGGACATGGAGGAAGAAAGGAGTGGGACAGCAGAACGGAGGGGGCATGGAGGGGGACTGGAGGAGGATGTGGTGACAGTCAGAGGTGATCGTGTGTGGGGGAGTTACAAGCACAGATCACCGCTGTATAGATTTCACTAAAGCAGCTGAAAGAGGGGGGGGGGGGGGTGGGAAGCTTGTAACTCACCGATCACCGCTGACTGTCCAGGTATCGGGTGAAGTATCAGGAGCATTTGCCCGAGTACAAGAACTCGGGCAAATGCTTGGTATCGGTGCCGAACCTGATACTAGTATCGGTATCGGGACAACCCTAGTAGGTTTATTTTAACAGTGAGAGACCGAATAACAACAAAAAACTCCATAAAAACACATTAAAAAAAAGTTATAAATTGATTTGTATTTCAATGAGTGAAAAAAGTATTTAACCCCTTCGCAAAACATGACTTCTGGTTCTTCTGGTTCTTCCTCCAGTGTTCTCGTCCGGCATCTTCCTCCGCGGCGTCTTCTTCCCTTCTTCTCCTCGGGCCGCTCCGTATCCATGATGGCATGGAGGGAGGCTCCCGCTGTGTGACGCTTCTCCTCTTCTGACGGTGATTAAATAATGGGGGGCAGGGCCACCGTGATGTCAGAAGGGGGCAGGGTTATGTAACAGGTGACCCTGCCCCCTCTGACGTCACGGGGAATGCCACAGGGAAGTCCCCATCAAGTCCCCGTGCATCAGAGGGGGACAGGGTCACCAGGTGCCCCCCCCCCGTTATTTAAGAACTGTCAGAAGAGGAGAAGCGTCACACAGCGGGAGCCTCCCTCCATGCCATCATGGATGCGGAGCGGCCTGAGGAGAAGAAGGGAAGAAAGCGTTGCGGAGGAAGATGCCAGACGAGAACACCGGAGGAAGAACCAGAAGAAGAAGATGGAGGAAGAAACCGAAGGAAGATAGAAGATAGAAGAAAGAAGAAGCATTTAAATAAAGGAATTGTCAAAAAAATGTCTCTTGTCATTTTTAACATCTTTGACAGTTTTTTTGTGAAATGGTAGGGGTACCCCCTCACCATTTCCCACAGGGGGAAGGGCTGGGATCTGGGGGTCCCCTTGTTAAAGGGGGCTTCCAGATTCCGATAAGCACCCCACCCGCAGACCCCCACAACCACTGGGCAAGGGTTGTGGGGATGAGGCATGGGGACAAGGTGTTTTGGGGGGCTACCCCAAAGCACTCTCCCAATGTTGAGGGTATGTGTCCTGGTATGGTTCAGGAGGGGGGGCGCTCTCGTCCCCCCCTCTTTTCCTGCGGCCTGCCAGGTTGCATGCTCGGATAAGGGTCTGGTATGGATTTTCTGGGGGACCCTACACCATTTTTTTTTAATTTTGGCGCGGGGTTCCCCTTAAAATCCACACCAGACCTGAAGGGTCTGGTATAGATTTTGAGGGGGACCCCATGCCATTTTTTTTTTTTCATTTTGGCTGGGGTTCCCCCTAATATCCAATCCTGGTATGGAATTTAGGGGGACCCCCCACGTCATTTTTTTTTTCAATTTTTTCAATTTTTTTCAATTTTGGTTCTGGGTTCCCCTGTGGGGAATTCCCATGCCGTTTTTATCAGTGAACTTTTATGTGTATTGTCGGACCAGCAATTCATTAATAGCCGCGAGTAGTTTTAAATGACTTTTTTTCCTTTGAAATGTCATTTTGCTGTCAGACTGTTCTAAGCACGGGAAACATGCGCCCCTTTACAGGCATACTATAGACACCCCCCAGGTACGAAATTTAAAGGAATATTACACTTTTATTGTTTCACTTTAAGCATTATTAAAATCACTGCTCCCGAAAAAAACGGCCGTTTTTAAAACTTTTTTTTGCATTGATCCATGTCCCCTGGGGCAGGACCCAGGTCCCCAAACACTTTTTATGACAATAACTTGCATATAAGCCTTTAAAATTAGCACTTTTGATTATTCATGTTCGTGTCCCATAGACTTTAACGGTGTTTGCGTGTTCTAATGAATTTTTTGCCTGTTCACAAGTTCTGGTGCCAACCGAACAGGGGGTGTTCGGCTCATCCCTACTTGGCTGTCACTTGGCAACTCGAAGTTTCTGCTCCCTCCATAAATTTTCTATAGGATTAAGATCTGGAGACTGGCTAGGCCACTCCATGGCCTTAATATGCTTCTTCTTGAACCACTTCTTTGTTGCCTTGGCGGTATGTTTTGGGTCATTGTCGTACTGGAAGACCCATCCATGACATATCTTCACTGTTCTGGCTGAGAGAAGAAGGTTCTCATCTAAGATTTTACAATACATGGCCCCATCCATTGGCCCCTGAACGCGGCAAAGTCGGCCGGTATCTTTAGCAGAGAAACAGCCCCAAAGCATAATGTTTCCACCTCTGTGCTTGACTGTAAGGATGGTGTTCTTCGGGATTATAGTCAGCATTTTTCTTTACTAAGTACTATGTCATGTTTTGCAAGGGGATCAAATACTTATTTTACTCACTGAACTGTATAGCATTTGTTTTATGTGTTTTTTCTGGATTTTTGGTTGATATTTCATCTCTATCATTTAAAATACATCTATGTTAAAAATCATAGACCCTTAATTTCTTTGTAAGTGAGCAAAATAATTATTTTCTCCACTGTATTGTTGAATAAATGAAATGCAAAGCCACAGTCTGCCCCCCCCCCCCCCAAAGCCTGAAGGACAATAAACTTGCCCTTTGCTTAGAAAGTTTGGAGACCTCTGCTCTAGGTTATTCCCTTCTTGGTTGGGCCTGTACACACACACACACATACTTTTTAAAACTAAAAAACACATCTCAGAAGTGCTACAGAGACAAACAACATCAGAACTAATAGGCTTAGAATTACAGGAAGAGTACCTGTAATATGTTAGCTCACCTGCATCCAGCTTTCCCTGTTCCAGATGTTATTTTTGATGATCCTTTGGGGCAGACATATTTGGCTGCTGCTGCACATGACATGCACTCTGTATCCACCTTTAGCAACTTTCTTACATCACAGCGCTTGGTTTTAACCTGTATTCAAAAATAGTGTAAATAAAATATTAATTTACTGTATATAGGGTGGAATAGGAAATAAAACATACAATACAGAAACTGAGCAAAAATACCATAACAGCATAACAACACAGAACGCTTTGGATAGCGATTTGATGTGGGTGTGCGAAAGGGTCAATTTATAACTTTTTTTAAATGCGTTTTCTAGATATTTTTGTTGTTATTCTGTCTCTCACTGTTAAAATAAACCTACCATTAAAATTATAGACCGATCATTTCTTTGTCAGTAGGCAAAAGTACAAAATCAGCAGGGGATCAAATACTTTTTTCCCTCACTGTAACTGTGGTAGATGGGATTTGTATTAGCCTTGGAGTTATACTGATGGCCTTGTGCTACGGTTTTGTGTTGTTTGTTCGGTATGCCTGGTTGTCAGGCTGTTGTATATTTACCTATTGTGAAAACAATAAAATACATTTCCCACCCCAAAGAAAAGGAGTACAGGCCGGTGTTAACCAATTTACTACATAAATTAATAGACCAGTGATGAAGCATTATAAAATTGGCCACCAGTAGCACAGCTATAAAGAGCAAGGCTAAGCATAAATTTATCAGAGGCAGAGCACAGGCAGGGTTTTTTGCTCAAGAACCTATCACACTTCAGAGGATACAGCAGTGTAAATGTGCTCAGTAGCAGGGCTATTTTCCTCAGGGATAATAGGCCCAACCAGTGTATGTCTAATTTACATTTTTGGTGATACAGGGTTGCGGTGAACATGAAAATTATTCTTTTAAACAATACAGCTGCTTGCTGTGAATAAAACTTTCAAGAACAGATGGTGAGTTACATGGTGAGCATACCAACTTAAAAAAGCCCAACATAAACAAAAATCAAGAAACTCCCCAAAAAATTACCCCCACCCCTTTTTAGAGGAGCCGTACAGCAATAAAAACAAAAAACAAACCAAAAAATGTATTTTAACCACCTCAGTGCCAGAATGTTACACCCCTTCCTTACCATGCCATTTTCCAGTTTTTGTCACTTTGATAGTTTAACTGTCAGTTACTCTGTCATACATCACTGTACCCAAATTAAATATATATAATTTTTTGAGACAAATTGAGATTTCTTTTGATGGTATACAATAACCACTTTCTTTTTTCTTTTTTTTTTTATGTTTACTACGTAAAGTTAAAAAGGCCAAAAAAAAAAGTTCCCTTAATTTCTGTTAAAATAAAAATACCAGAACAGCACAAACACCCCTCAATAATGTAGACGCTCCATGGAGAGCTAATGTTCTGCTACAATTACAAAAGAAAAAACGTGTTAGTACTGCTGGTTGGTAATATTGTGTTATTACAGTCTAAAAACTCAAATCACTTTTGTGATATTCTTGTTGTCAGGCTTAATTTGGCATTACTATCTGGGGCTACTCCTTACTTAAAAGTTGTGTTTTGAAAATGTAAAGGATTTTTGTTTCCATTGAAATTGAAACCTATGAAATAATATATCCATTTCAATTTAAAGTACTAAAAATGAAAAGAGATATATAATATGTTAGACTACAAATGCTAAAGGTCACACCAACATACCCTTGCAAAAAAAAAAAAAAAAGAAGACTGACGTCCTATGGTCGGAAATTTTTGGGGATAGCATTAAAAACAAGATCATAATCACTAAAATATAAATAAATAAATAAATAAATAAAAACAGAACAAAGACTGACTATTATAATGTGACCTTCTGCCATCCTGACTGCCTAGATACACAGGACATCCTCTTTTCCTGATTTTCCAGATGGCCTCAAGCCAGTACACTTAGCACTGTTTTCCACAGCCTAGACAGCAACAGGTGAATTACTGTACTATAATGTTTGCCTTTGTAGCAACACTGTCTGCCAAGATTGCATAGAAGTATATACAACTCCAATACTGCACCATCTCCTGGCTGATAACTGGGTGGATGACACACAATAAAACAAAAAAAAGTTGTTTTGTGCAGTTTCAGGTACTTGAGAAAATAAATATAAATGTGTTCTAACAAATGGGCTTATAGTACCACACAGAATGTCTGCCAGCCAATGCCAGACTGTGACATTAAGAGAACACAAATAAATCCATTTAGAATGGCCCACACTAGCATTAAACAATAAGTTATGTTTTCCCTGCTTAAAGAGAACAATCACTTATGTGCATCTGCAATAATCTGAATTATCACTCTTATAGTGTTATAATAGTATGATCATATCTCCTAGGACTACTCTTTTTATTTTATTTTCTTGTATTCCCTCCTACCCTGCTCTTTCAGATTGTGTGTTAGGCTGAAGTGTTAGGCTGTAAGGCCTTCTTATCTGAGATTAGTGCAGTTATGTTCCTCCGGCACCCATGACAGGGTGTTAGTTAGCAGCCCGAAACTTCTTCAGGAAACCTGTCAGCCTCAATGGGGGCCCTAAAACCTGACACTGAGCTGACATGTCTACTCTGACAGGAAGAGAATAGAAGTGAATAACAGCACACACACACACACTTGTTCATAAGATGTAAAACTGCACATCAGATATTTAAATAATAATAATAATTATAATTAATAATAATAAATGCTCATTCCTGACCAGTTCGCTTACATTTCTCTAGGAGACGAAAAGTGAGGAGGGGGAGAGAAGCGCAACAACCATAGTGTAGCATGTAAAGTGTAATTGTAATAGAAAATGTAAAAAAGCACTCACAAAGTTAAAATAGAGCTCAAAATGACAGTCAGGTAGCCTCTGGGACAAACATGCAACCGGGATGCCTTGCTTTGGCCACCACCAAGGGAGCGGAGATGGAATGGAAGCAGAGGCTGAAGAAGAAAGGTTGCTTTGAAACACGTTCCTGTTCCAGCTCCAGAATTTTCCTACTATATAAGGTGGCTTCATATCCTGGGCCCTGTGTTCCATTCATGGCTTTGGCTCTCTGGTGAGGCTACCTGACTGTCATACTTAGCTCTATTTTATCTTTTGTGAGTGCTTTTTTATATTTTCTATTAAAAATTACACTTTATATGGTACACTATGGTTGTAGTGCTTCTCTCCACCTCCCCACTATTTGTCTCCTACAGCCACACTGCACACCCCTGCTGGAATGAAGCTGCACTTCCAGAGTTAGATTAATGGTGTTTTGTATAAAACGCTGGGCTACCCGCAAAATCTAGCTTACATAAGCTTCATCTGTCATTTTGCTTCATATTGTATCATACAGTTTAAAATTGTTTCACATTGTTTTACATTGCTTCACATTGTGAACTTACATCTAGCTCATTAGGGCACCGAATTCTGACCGGCATATCTGTGTATGGGGGTGGTTTCAGTTCAAGGGGTTGGTGCGCTGTGATTATTCTGGGTGTTCCCACCTTTAATCCTTTTTTCCTTGATCTCTTTAATTTCTCTCACATCACCTGGTCTGTAGAGGCGTAACCAGCAGCTTGCATGCGGACATTTCCTCCACATATAGTACTGAGTGCCCTGGGTCCAAACACTGCCCAAGTCTACCATATTTTCCATTCTGCAACCTATTATGGCACAGAGACAGGTGGTGCTCTGTAATACACCCTCAGCTGCTAGGTGGTGGACAGCAGGGACATGCAGTCAGGGGAGGCAGGTGAGGCATAGCCTCACCTGCCATGAACATGAAAAAAAACAAAAACAATCGAGCTTCGAGGGTTGTAGCTCAGCGACCTGGGGTCATATGGACTCCAAATTTGGGGGGTAGGTAGCTAAAGTCCTACCCCACCACTGGGGGTCCTGCCAAATATAGTTCGGGAGATACTGGGCTTCTTGTGCAGCCTGTCAGAAGCTACAGAGTGGCCGGTATAAATACAATCTGGCACACTCTGTTTGCAGCAGACTGAGAGGATGAGCTCACAGTGCCTCTCACTTCTTGTCAGTTGGGCTTGGTTGGACAAACACTGGGCACACTCATCTTGGCCATCCCTTGCAGTCTACTCCTACGCTTTTTGACACATCCCCACTGCTGGGTTGTGTGTCTCCTTGGGGCAATCCAGGTACATATACATTATTTTTTCATGTTCCTACTGCGATTGGGGGTGTTTTGGTCCACTTCCAATCAATCTATTTGGTTACTCATGATTTCTATTACTTATTTAGATTGGAGCCCCTGCGGTTTCCACCTATCAGGTGGACATCCACCCACCTGGAATTATGTACATGGTTGTTGTTTTCCACTGGCCCCACTTCAGCTCCCGGTATGCAGACCATTCGGTGGCCCACGTGCTCCGACTCACACGCACATTGCCGCACTCTGCAACTGAATAAGTTGGTTGGAGCTGCATTAATTTTCATCTCTTTTTGTAGTTTCCCTTAGCTATTGGGTGACCTGATCTTAATTACACGCTACATTTATGTCCTTTCGCAGATTTTACTCAATCATGCATCTGCCCCTGAAGATTGGCTAGTACGCCATGAAACGCGTCGGTCACATACAGATGCAACATGATTTTATTCTAGGACCCACCCTGGTTTTAATGTTTTCACTCGTGAAAGGATTGTATAGCAATGCGATTGAGTAGTCGCTTTATTGTGTTTTGTGGTTTTCTGCATCATGCTTTGTTATACATGTCTATTATTATGTATGCCTACTACTATGTATGTATTTTCATATGCACGCTCTGCTGGGTGTATTATACTAATAAACACATCCGTATTACATTGTCTTATCCCTGGGTCCTTTCATGCATTTCTCGTTTAAAGTCCCAAACCCCGTCCTTCAACTCACTTCTTGTCAGAGACACTGAGCTCAATGGACAGCTTGGAGCCTTGGACCAATGGTAAAGCACCATTGGAACAAGCTGTCCAATAAAAATGCTGCAGTGGAGGCTCTCCTCTCACTGCAGCATCATAGAAGGTTGCATGTGTCTAAAAGACACATGCTCCCTTAACTAGAAGGAAAAAGCATGGGTTTATGGGTGTAGGATTTACCCATAATCCCATGTTTTTCTCACACAGTTAAGAGGGAGAATGAGAATCTACTGCTGATGAAAAAGTACTGTTTTAATCAGGCCAAGTCATATACTATTATGCTATATAACAATAATAATTTATTTATTATTTATCTATTTACTGTGAAATTACTGGTTTGAAGTTATAACTGCAAACTTCAGTAATTTGTCCGCTAAACCACCTGCTTGAGTACAATCTTTGAAAATATAATAAATGACCTTAAAAACAATATATAATAATTATTTGTATATTACCTATGGTAATTAGCCACTTGCCACCCTGGCCAATTCTGACACTTCTCTCCTACATGTAAAAATCATCATTTTTTTCCTAGAAAATTACTCAGAACCCCCAAACATTATATATATTGTTTTAGCAGACACACAGGGAATAAAATAGTGGTTGTTGCCACTATTTTTGTTACACAGTATTTGTGCAGCAATTTTTCAAACGCATTATTTTGGAAAAAAAATTTCATGAATATTAAAAAAAAAAGGTACTAAAGTTAGCCCAATTTTTTTGTATAATGTGAAAGATAAGGTTACGCCAAGTAAATAGACACCTAACATGTCACGCTTTAAAATTGCGCACACTCGTGGAATGGCGCCAAACTTCGGTACTTAAAAATCTCCTTAGGCGACGCTTTAACATTTTTTACAGGTTACAAGTTTAGAGTTACAGAGGAGGTCTAGTGCTGGAATTATTGCTCTCGCTCTAACAATTGCGGTATATGTAACCTGTGTGTACCTGGCTCTGATACTAGCCAGTGCCTCACCAGCCACTCACCTCACCACACGTCCCTGGTTGACAGAGACAAGAGCCAGAAGCTGAGTGTGTCCTCCTACATTCCGAACACCTGAGCCGTGTAATGAGATTGTGCACACTGAGCCTTGAGGAGGGGGTTATGTGGGTGAGTGTGGACAGCACCCTAATGAATGTAAAGACCCCCTTGCCCCTCTCTCCCCCTCCTTTCTCTCTCCCCACCCCCTCTCATTCCCCCCAATCTCTCTATAGAGGGGAGTGTCTATACCACCCTTTAGAATCCCCTTGCACCTTTGCAAACAAAATTGTCTGAGTTTGGGACAGATTCATGCACCTGTTGGAGACAAGTACATTTAACTGTTTTAGAAGGCAGCAACACTGAGGCTGGAATGTCCATACTGCACACTCTATCCTTACTGCAGCTCAGCATTGCTGAGCTCTCTCCCTGGCCACTGTGCCTGCCACACAAATAGGTGCATGGTCGAGGAGTATTGTTGTAAAACTAGGTCCCCATCAAGTCTGCTTTTGATTGACAGCGCACAGCAGTGGAAGGTTTTATAACCATCTACTTTGCCCACCCAACAAGTGGCCATGGAGGCTAGTTCCCCACTAGGTCCCCCTCCCAAAAAACTCATTTTCCCACAGTGGGTATTACCATATTTGGGTGATATTACCAGTAAACCAGACCACTTTGTTTACATTTAGGTTTTGGCTGGTAAATCTCCCTGACAGTTGAATGGGGCCATGGATAGAGCCCTGTGCGGGAAGCTGTCCAATTCATGAAAGCTTCTCGGCACAGACATGCCCCACTCTGAGCACTGGGTCTCTCTGTACTCTCAAGGCTGGTTTTAATGACTGACAGTTTTCTACAGAATTTGTCATGTGTCAGTAAGGTTACTGGAACTGTTGCAAATGCTTGCCTGGCACGGGTTTTAAAGAGACCAGAAAACAGTCATAAAAGGTTTGTTGAATTCCCCAGTATGTCTTTCACTCTCACCCTCCCTTATTTTCTCTTCCCCTTTCACTCTATTTTCCTACCCCTCTCATCCCCCCCTTTCTTCTCCCCTCTTTCTTTCTCTCTCTCCCTCCTTTCTCTGCTACTATATGAAATCAATGAAAAGTTACTGCACAGGTAACAGAAGATTGGCAGCAGCATTTACACAAACAGAGGCTTTGGGCACAGTTGTAAGGTAAGTATGCATCTGGTAACCGGAGCTAGGTAGGCACAAAGGTGAAGGAGGGGGGCAAAGAGTGCAGTTTGTTTGAATGCACACTTTTCTTTCACATCACAAGCAAGCCTAGATATTTTTTTAACCTGTTTTTCTCTGCTAATGTTAGCAATGTGCAGGCCACCATTAAAAATGCCAGTTGCCTGGCTGTCAAGCTTATCCAATAGCTTCAACACCTTCCAAGCCACTGGTCATGCATATGAAAAAAGTCAGGAGTTCCAGCTTGAATACCTGATCTAGGTCAGTTATTGAGATATTATTCAGGTATTGAAGCCAGAGATGGCCAGGCAAAACGGATTTTGATATATGTCAACAGCAGCCTACATTTTTTCCTCAGTGCAGGTATCAATCAAATAACAAGTGTGCACTTATCTAAGGGAAATGCCCCTGCAGGGTATTTGCTTCTGGTATTTCCCCAAATGGGTCTTAACCTTGGCCAGTGATAGCTTTTAGTGAAGACTGAATTGGATTGCATTGCATTTAGAAATATAAGAGTGGGGTACAGAGGCATAACTAGAACCTTTAGGGCCCTGGTGCAAGAAACCATGAAGGGCCCCCCTGATCCCCAGGCTGGGGCCCTTCATGCTGATCCCTAGGCCCTCTACTCCCTTTAATACAGTCCCACAGCTGGCCTCATTCCTGCTGTCTTAGGCACCCCGAGGGTGGCGGATCACTAGGGCTGGGTTGCAAGTGTGACCTTTGTGACTTTGGTAGCTATGTCACTGGTGTTAGTAGTTTTTATTTATTTATTTTATTTTTTTTTTAAATTGTTTTTATTTTTGATAATTTTATTTTTTAAAATTGTTTTGGAGCCCCATTGGGGAGCTTTGGTGAGATATCAGGGGTCTAAACAGACCTCTGATGTTTCACCTTTGAGACAGAGAAAGTAGATTGAGGTCACAGTCCTCAATCTCCATCTCTTCAGTCTCTGCAGCAAATAAAGAATGGACAGGAATAGCACAGAGCTTCCCGTTCATTCACAAACTGAAGCATAGTAAACACAGTTTACTATGCTTCAGTTATGAATGAACAGTCAGTGATCAATACTGGTAAATGACACATTTACTGGCCCCTTCCTCCACTCTCCATCCTGACACATCTCCTGCAGCAGCTGGGGGGAGAGGGGGAAAGTGCTGCGGGCGAAGAGGGGCCAGGAGAGCACACAGGGGCCGGGGGGGGGGGGGGGCAGCAGGACCTGGATAGGAGGGGTGACATATAGAGAAACTGATCCCCTCAATTTTCCTCCTGCTGCCACTGAATGCCTGCGGAAGGGAGAGGGGAAGCAGGCTTTCAGTGGCTGCAGGAGGAAAATGTAGGACACCTGTTCCTCTATATGCTGCTGCCCCTCCTATCTAGGTGTACAGGGGAGCTGCACGGGCCTGGAGCATGGGGCCAGGTCGCACTTTGCAGCATAAATTATTGTAGTGTTGCATTTTTTAATGAAGGTAGACTTTAACAGACACATTCTTTAAATTAAAACATAAAGCGAGGTCAGCAATTATTTTACTGGTATGGCTAAAGGGTAAAAGAAAGACTCAAATTTATTGGGAAATATTGTTGTTTTCAGTTTTTTTATAGGGCTGTACACATAACCAAAGATCTAGGAAGGAAGATCACTGTTCGGGTTGGCTTATCAGCCTTCTCTGCAAAGCTCACGTGATCAAAGGGCTAAGCTTTCCGGGGAAAATTCTGGGACTTCTGGGAAAATCAGTAAACCAATTACTCAAGCAGGAAATGACATTTTCAGGGGCATTCTGTACACCATCTGTGTACAGAACACCTCCAGATAGCCATATTGTATTTAACAGAAAACTACAGTGCTACAGATTGAAAAGAAAATGTTTTTTAATAACATTTAATTACAATATGACTTGTGTCGCAATTGTATACACTATATTATTTTTTTTATTTGCTCATTTTTTTCCCACAAAAGTGGAGTTACCCTGTAGCCTCCCTGGCGGTTTTCCCGAGTGTGGCTCGGGGTTAAAATTCAGTACCATTAGCGGTAACCCCGAGCCACACTCGGGATCGCATTGCAGGATCCTGGGGCGGCGTTACTTACCTTGTCCCCGGGATCCTGCGATGTCCCCCACAGTGTCCGAGGGCTCCGTCCTCCTCCGAAGCCTCTCTGTGCCAGGCTCCGTTCCCTGCGAGCGGCGCGACGCACAGGGGCGGAGCCTGGCGGCAAATTAAAAAAAAAGTAAAAATCATAACACATACAGTACTGTAATCTTACAGATCACAGTACTGTATGAAATGATTTCACATCCCTTTTGTCCCCAGTGCTTTGGCCCATGCCCTGCATGCAGTTTTATATTATATATACTGTTCTTTCTGCCTGGAAACTGGAGATTGTCCATAGCAACCAAAAAGTGTCCCTTTACGTCAAAAGTGGCTTTAGACCAGCTAGACAACAGCGATAGTAAATTAGAACACTTGCAGAATTGAGCGATAGTGAATTGTGGGGAAATGTATTTTATTACTATTTTTTTTTTTTTAATTATTTATTTTTATTTATTATATTATAATTTATGTTTTTGTGTTTCAAACTTTATCATACCCGGGATATCTACTAGACTCTGGTTTGGACAGATTTAAGTGTGTTATTGTTAAGATTTACAGACCTACAATATAAAACGCCAAATTTCCATGCAAAATAATGGTACCGCTTTCAGCACCTAAAATCCGAAATAATCATACCGCCAGGGAGGTTAAAGTATAACCAAAGGCAAAACTTTTTTTTTAAAGTGTGGAGAGGAATTAGAACCCCTGTCAGTTGTTATTGTTGTCTGGGCCCCCGTTAGAGAGATTCACCCTCTCTGTTTGTCCTGTTTACTATTAAGTAAAGTAAAAGAAAATCCCCAATTTTGGGTTGTCCCCAGAAAAGTAACAGAGGGGGAAATCTTCTAATGGGGACACTAGTTCTGGGGACCCTGGGGGCCCCCAAGGAATTCCCTTAATTTGTACGGATTTCCTTTCCTGTTTGTCTATGAGAAAGGAAGAGAAGGGAAATTTCCGCAATGAGACACAGATGGCGAAAAAAAAATCTGGCAGGGGTTATAAACCTCCCTTTCTCTATTCAAAATGAAAAACAAATAAGTTTTGGCTATAGTTCTACTAATGCAGCAAATGAAAGACACATCATGCTTACTTCCCTTTGACACCAGAAGATGTTCAGCAGTGCCATCAGCACAGAACTGACAGAAACCAGTAGGACCCAGGTATACCCATCTACTTTCCAGAGAAGTGGCCAGAAGTGGTCTTCAAGGAAGAATTGCAGCCAAAAAGGCGCGGAATCAAGGCTAAGTGACTCAACTATGCATGAAAACATAAGAACTGGGATGCAGAAAAACAGCAGCAGGTGCTCTGGATTGATGAGTGAAAATTTGAATTTTTATTTTTTGTATTATTCATTCTTTATTAAAGGGGAACACATACATTATAACTTGTGCATCTTAAATACTTTAAACCTCATTAATAGGTAATACATTCTTATCCAACAGGTTAAAGCTATCAGCATTATAGTATTTCATAACAACATCTTACTCTGAATATCTTTCCCCTCTCAATCAAAAGCTCTTGTACAAAAATAGGCTGCTCTCAGACTCATAGAATAAGACCTCCTTCATGGTATCTCTGTGTAGTAGTAAAAATTTTAAGCCTTCTCACTTCCTTTTTCCTTCTTTTTCAAAGCAAAACCCAAATCCCAAACAAAAACAAAAACAAAAAACAATTTGATTTGATTTGGATTTCTCTTCTGTTCATTGACTTTCTATTTTATTAATTGATAAAAAACAGTGAGAGACAGAATAACAACAAAAATATCAAGAAAAACACATTTCAAAAAAGTTATAAATTGATTTGCATTTTAATGAGTGAAATAAGTATTTGACCCCTTCGTAAAATATGACTTAGTATTTGGTATTTGGTGGCAAAACCCTTGTTGGCAATCACAGAGGTCAGACGTTTCTTGTAGTTGGCCACCAGGTTTGCACACATCTCAGGAGGGATTTTGTCCCACTTCTCTTTGCAGATCCTCTCAAAGTCATTAAAGTGGTTGTTAAGCCATTCTAACCAGTATACACCATCAGCACCGCCTCCCATTGTCAGGGCAGCCAGCAGAAATTTTTTGGCCCCTTACACAGCTTTATTCCTGGCCCCCCCGAGCCAGACCACCAACATTCCCCAGTGTGGCCATCCTACCGAATCAGCACACTGGCCACCTCACCTGTACGCACTCAATCCCGTATATACAGTGGGGACGGAAAGTATTCAGACCCCCTTACATTTTTCACTCTTTCTTATATTGCAGCCATTTGCTAAAATCATTTAAGTTCATTTTTTCCCTCATTAATGTACACACAGCACCCCATATTGACAGAAAAACACAGAATTGTTGACATTTTTGCAGATTTATTAAAAAAGAAAAACTGAAATATCACATGGTCCTAAGTATTCAGACCCTTTGCTGTGACACTCATATATTTAACTCAAGTGCTGTCCATTTCTTCTGATCATACTTGAGATGGTTCTACACCTTCATTTGAGTCCAGCTGTGTTTGATTATACTGATTGGACTTGATTAGGAAAGCCACACACCTGTCTATATAAGACCTTACAGCTCACAGTGCATGTCAGAGCAAATGAGAATCATGAGGTCAAAGGAACTGCCTGAAGAGCTCAGAGACAGAATTGTGGCAAGGCACAGATCTGGCCAAGGTTACAAAAAATTTCTGCTGCACTTAAGGTTCCTAAGAGCACAGTGGCCTCCATAATCCTTAAATGGAAGATGTTTGGGATGACCATAACCCTTCCTAGAGCTGGCCGTCCGGCCAAACTGAGCTATCGGGGGAGAAGAGCCTTGGTGAGAGAGGTAAAGAAGAACCCAAAGATTACTGTGGCTGAGCTCCAGAGATGCAGTCGGGAGATGGGAAAAAGTTGTAGAAAGTCAACCATCACTGCAGCCCTCCACCAGTCAGGGCTTTATGGCAGAGTGGCCCCACGGAAGCCTTTCCTCAGTGCAAGACACATTAAAGCCCGCATGGAGTTTGCTAAAAAACACCTGAAGGACTCCAAGATGGTGAGAAATAAGATTCTCTGGTCTGATGAGACCAAGATAGAACTTTTTGGCCTTAATTCTAAGTGGTATGTGTGGAGAAAACCAGGCACTGCTCATCACCTGTCCAATACAGTCCCAACAGTGAAGCATGGTGATGGCAGCATCATGCTGTGGGGGTGTTTTTCAGCTGCAGGGACAGGACGACTGGTTGCAATCGAGGGAAAGATGAATGGAGCCTAGTACAGGGATATCCTGGACGAAAACCTTCTCCAGAGTGCTCAGCACCTCAGACTGGGCCGAAGGTTTACCTTCCAAAAAGGCAATGACCCTAAGCACACAGCTAAAATAATGAAGAAGTGGCTTCACAACAACTCCGTGACTGTTCTTGAATGGCCCAGCCAGAGCCCTGACTTAAATCCAATTGAGCATCTCTGGAGAGACCTAAAAATGGCTGTCCACCAACGTTTACCATCCAACCTGACAGAACTGGAGAGGATCTGCAAGGAGGAATAGCAGAGGATCCCCAAATCCAGGTGTGAAAAACTTGTTGCATCTTTCCCATAAAGACTCATGGCTGTATTAGATCAGAAGGGTGCTTCTACTAAATACTGTTAAACACACCTGTTTATGTGTCAGCCCCCTCCCCCACACACCTGTATATATGTCAGCCCCCACACACACCTGTTTATACATCAGACCCCCCTCACACACCTGTATATATGAAAGCCCCCCTCCCCAACCAAAGATTCTGGCCCCTCCCTGTACACAAAACACCCCTCTCCATTTCCTTCACAGCTCCTACTTGTAAAGAAGATCTTCCTACCTGGTCCCAGCTTGTTTCACAAAGCTGACATGTTGCTGGCACTGAGAAGCACAGTACATGGGGGGGTGCACATACACATAGTAGCCAGAGGTGGCAGTAAAGAACTTGATGTATGAGCTCAATGCCACAGAGAGCTAAATCAGCCAAGATTGATTCTGTAATACACAGCACGGCTCCCCTTCACCCGTCCTGCCTTCTTCTGGCCCGGGTGGGCCCCGGGGCCCCTTACAGCTGTAACAGCTGTACTCCCCTGATGGCGGCCCTGCCCATTGTAGTATCCCCCTGTGTGTGACTTATAAAAATAAATGCTGCAAGAACCTAATTTCACTGCCGAGATTGCGATCACATGACTGACCAGCTTTCTCCTTTTCTGCTCTGAGAGATGCAGCGGGCGGGGCTGAGATTCCCCTGCTGATGTCAGTCTGGAGGGGAGGAGGGTGGGAGGGGGGGGGAGAGAACTGGCTGGTCATGTGATCTCGGTTCTTAAACTAGTTTACAGTATTTTATATGTATAAATCATTCACAGAGGGGGACACTGCAATAGGAGGCAGTGCTGATGGTGTATACAGGTTAGTGTTATGAGAACAGCAGGAGGGGGAGGGGAAGCTCACACACAGAGAGGGGGGGAGGAGGACACAGAAGCAGAGAGGAGAGCAGATAACAGGCTGCTGATGACAGAGGCACGTAAACTGACCACTGTGTCTGGTCTCAGCAGCCATGATACACCGTGGTCAGTTAACAGAGGGGTGGGGAGAAACTGGCAGGATCAGCCAGGTTTTTTAGGTTTTACAGGGGGCCAAATGACACATGATAAGCATGGTGTCATGTAACATGCTTTAAAGGAGCAGGATCCATTTTTAAAAAAATTGGGTTAACAAACGCTTTAAGGTTGATGGTTCTTCTTGAGCCACTCCTTTGTTGCCTCGGCCGTGTGTTTTGAGTCATTGTCAATAGTTTGTTTCAAAGCACCACACGGTAAGTACAGAAACCACAAATCTGGCAAAACTATAATGGAACAATTCCACAGAAATTTCAAAATAGTACCTACCAGAACATACAGAGGAGGCAGATATATGCGGAAAGTCTCTGTACCCTAGGTGACTTTTTACCCGGCAAGTGCCGTTCGTGTAGGAAAAAAAAGGAGGTGGTGGAAAAAACGCCCACTTGGGTCGCACAAAGACAGAAAGTGTTAGGAAATAAAGGATAGCAGAAATCAGAGGAGGACCAAAGAGAGGAAGAAAATGAGAAAAAAAAAAAGTGAAATTAACTTATAAAAAGGACCTAAATCAGCAGCTCCTTGTACTCCTCAGACTAAACAAATTTGTGCCAGTAAAGCCACTTTTTAAGGAATTTCTCCAGGAGTCCTTTCTCCGTAGCCGCCAAGTCTTCCATCTCATTGATTTCAGCTACTTTCTTCACCCAAACGGCAATAGACAGCGGCCGTGCGTTTCCAAAAAAGCAGGATACAGCTCTTGGCTGCTGTAAGCAGGAGAGGTAGAATAGATTGGATTCCTCTCCACACCTCCAACAAAGGTCCGCACGACCCATTTTCAATGCCCTGGCTGAGGGAGGTTCTCACCCAAGATTTGATGGTATGTGGCCCTGTCCATCCTCCCTTTGATGCAATAAAGCTGTCCTGTCCCCTTAGCAGAAAAACACCCCCAAAGCATAATGTTTCCACCTCCATGTTTGACAGTGGGGGATGGTGTTCTTGGGGTCATAGGCAGCATTGCTCAACACGGCGAGTTGAGTTGATGCCAAAGAGCTTCATTTTGGTCTCATCTAACCACAACACTTTCACCCAGTTCTCCTCCGAATCATTCAGATGTTTATTAGCAAACTTCAGACGGGCCTGTACATGTGCTTTCTTGAGCAGGGGGATCTTGCGGGTGCTGCAGGATTTCAACCCTTCATGCGTAGTGTGTTACCAATTGTTATCTTGGTGTATATGGTCCCAGTTGCCTTGAGATCATTGACAAGATTCTCCCGTGTAGTTTTGGGCCGATTCCTTCAGAGCGCATGCGCCAATAATGTAATCAGCTGCATATATAGTAAATAGCTCCTAAACGGTACACGTTTAGGTGATATTCACAGTACCTATAGGTAAGTCTTATGCCACATACGCACGAACCGGTTTTGCCGTCGGAGTAAACTCCGAAGGTTTCTCCGACGGAATTCCATTCAAGCGGTCTTGCCTACACACGGTCAAACCAAAGTCTGACCAAAGTCCGACCGTCCAGAACGCGGTGACGTACAGCACGTACGACAAGACTGGAAAAAGGAAGTTCAATAGCCAGTAGCCAATTCCGTCTCGTACTTGCTTGATTGTTTCATGATCATCATTACCCCATTAAGCGAAATCTTGCATGGAGCTCCAGACTGAGGGTTATTGATGGATATTTTGTATTCCTTCTATTTGCAAATAATTGCTCCAACAGTTGTCTCCTTCTCATCAAGCTTCTTGCTGATGGTCTTGTAGCCCATTCCAGCCTTGTGCAGGTCTACAATCTTGTCCCCGACATCCTTCGACAGCTCTATGCTCTTGTTCATGACGGTGAGGTTTGAATGGAAGAAAGAGATTCTGTGGACAGGTGTCTTTTTATACACATAACGATTTGTTAGGAGTACCTTCCTAAATTGACAGGACTAATCTGTGTACCACATGAGCACATACTGTAGCCAGTCTGTAGGAGCCAGAATTATTGTTGGTTGGTAGGGGATCAAATACTTATTTTACGGCAACTTAATTTATAACGTGTTTTTTTCTGGATTTCTGGTTGATATTCTGTCTCTATCATTTAAACTACACCTATGATAAAAAATTATAGAGCCTTCACTTCTTTGTAAGTGTGTAAACTTACAAAATCTGCAGGGGATCAAATCATTTCCCCACTGTATGAGAGGAATGCGAATGTGTATGCAAGTCAGAGCACTCTCCAAGGCACGTGTGCACCTTTAGGGCTATTTCTTTTCCTATCAAAGACAATAAACAATTTGACCACTTGCTGAACGAAGCAGATTGCAGCTGTTTCGAAATGTATTTGCTCAGAGTGAGTACAAATCCATATTTAACAACAGTTCTCTTTAACTTACTCATAGTGGGAAGTGCTTAGTTTCAGTTATAGTGAAAGCAGATAGAAAGAAAAAAAAAAAATAAAGACCTGGCATTTCTTAAAATCACTTATTACTGCAGATGTACAGTAGAATTTGTACATTGCCTAAAATGGCAACTGGCACTTAGTGTAAACCCCTGTCAGCTTTTTTTTTGCCATTTGCGTCCTAGTGGGGAGATTTTCCTTCACTTCCCATTCCATAGCCAAAACAGGAAGTGAGAGGAAATCCCTCCAAAGTGAGGGAAAATCCTGTTTGTCACCAGGACTATTGTCCCCGTTGGAAGATTTCCCCTTCAATTCTTGTCCAGGTAACAACCTGAAATGTTGGACTTTCATTTGATGATAACAATAAATAGGACAAAGAGGGCGAATCTCCTAATGTGGCACAGGGCATATGTAAGCTCTAACAAAAAACTTTTATTTGTTCTGTTTTGGTAAGTTAATTATTCCATTAATAGTGTTTTAAAGGTGTTTTAAAAAAAGGTGTTCATCCAGCCAGAGATCTTGTGAGTTAACAACAGTCTAAAGACAGACAGTACAGGAAGTTATCAGTTAGCATTTTCCCTGCTATCTCAGTGGACTACAAAACACCTCCCCATGTTATTGAGAAGAGAGGGAGGTGATAGGGAGGTGATATGAAGCCATAACACATCCCTTGCCCTAGGTTGACAGTCCCACTCAGTATAGGAAGTGTGTTAATGGAAGGATCACCAGGGTAAAATAAATGGTAATAAAAGAAAACGAATGCAGGCTGTCTAAGGGCAACTACATGGCAAATGAGGTTTAATTGAAAAATGTAAGATAATACATTTGGGTGCCAAAAATATGAAGGCCGTTTACCCGCTAGGGGGAGAACCTCTGGGGGAATCTAGGATGGAAAGGGACCTGGGGGTCCTAGTAGATGATAGGCTCAGCAATGGCATGCAATGTCAAGCTGCTGCAAGCAAAGCCAACAGAATATTGGCATGCATTAAAAATGGAATTCACTCCAGAGATAAAACGATAATTCTCCCGCTCTACAAGAATCTGGTCCGGCCGCATTTTGAGTATGCCGTCCAGTTCTGGGCACCTGTCCTCAGGAAGGATGTGCTAGAACTGGAGAGAGTCCAGAGAAGAACAACAAAGCTAATAAAGGGACTGGAGGATCTCCGCTATGGGGAAAGACTAAAAGCATTAAACTTATTCTCTCTGGAGAAGAGCCGCTTGTGAGGGGATTTGATATCAATGTACAAATACTATACTGGTGACCCTAGCATAGGGAAAAAAATAATTCAGTGTAAGGGAATTTAAAAAGACATGTGGCCATTCACTAAAACTGGAAGAGAAACGGTTTAACCTTAAACTGCATAAAGGGTTCTTTACTGTCAGAATTCTCTTCCACAAGCAGTGGTATCAGCAGGGAGCATCGATAGTTTCAAAAGATTATTTCAAAAGATTATTACATGGGCACATTAATGACCACAACATACAGGGATATACAATGTATTTTTGACAAACACACACACACACACCATAGGTTGAACTGGATGGACTGGTGTCTTTTTTCAACCTCATCAACTATGTAACTATATGTAACTATGTAAGCTGCAATGCCAATCAGTTTTGTTCTTGGTTTTACATATGCATTCATTTCACTGTCATTTAATTTTAAAGCTCTTTTACTGCTGGTTACAATTATGAGTTTAATGTCTAAAATCTGTGCACAGGCGCACTTTAAAATAAATATATATTTTTTTGCTAAGAATTTGAACCCATACAGATATCCTTACCAGTATTTTAATGCCCCGTACACACGGTCGGATTTTCCGACGGAAAATGTGTGATAGGACCTTGACCGTGTGTGGGCTCCATCACACATTTTCCATCGGATTTTCCGACACACAAAGTTTGAGAGCAATCTATAAAATTTTCCGACAACAAAATCCATTGTCGGAAATTCCGATCGTGTGTACACAAATCCGATGGACAAAGTGCTACGCATGCTTAGAATAAATAAAGAGATGAAAGCTATTGGCCACTGCCAACTTTGTGTGACCGTGTGTATGCAAGACAAGTTTGAGCCAACATCTGTCGGAAAAAATCCTAGGATTTTGTTGTCGGAATGTCCGAACAAAGTCCGACCGTGTGTACGGGGCAATATGCTTTGCACCTTCAATTTTTTCTGTACTTGTAAAATTGAAACAACTAAACTCTCTCAATCAACACAGAGACATTGATGGATGGGCGAGTTTGCTTTGAATAGTAAAAACTAAGTAAATAGCATTTTCAGTGTATGGTACTCAGATACAGTTTAGTTCTGCTTAAAGTTTCCCAGTGGGATGCAGAGAATGTAAGTGTTGATGATTTCAGTCTAAAATCCTCATTTGCAAGGATTTACCTTTAAGTAAAAAATAATAAATGCACATATTTATGAATGTTTTTTTTTTTTTTTTTTTTTTTTACAGAAGCCTGCAAAGTATTGCACCTGCGATCAGTGGATAGAAAGCTGAAAGAAGATTCAAAGGATGAGTAGCCTGATTAGCTCACTCGTAGTCTAATGAGAACTACAAACTGTCTGTAGTGGTGGAAAATGGGATGTGTAGTTTATTCATTCATAAATCTCTGTGAATGAGTGACATTGCTATGTGGGCGGAGCCCTGCCAATTCTAAATATGACAGCGACTGTGAGGGAGAGGAATGCTGAAGGGGGGTGGGGGGTGAGGGTGTTCAGTCCTCAGCAACTTGTTACACACTAAATACGGGTGTAGTATTTAACACTTTGCTAAAGGTGAACCTATCCTTTAAATGTGCAGAAAATATGTGTAGTTGGTCTTCTGAATGAATCATTGAGAAAATCAATTATTAACCATTCAAAAGCAATAGATGTTTTAAAATGCACTTGGCAACTGTCATATCCATACAACTAAAAAAACAATGAATAGATCAAGATGTTCAAAGTACAGCATGTCTTATTAGTAAAACGTATTTCCAGAAAAGGTCAAAGCATCAACTGACACTTTGTCAATTAAAGGACACTTTGACAGCTGAAAAGCGTGCCTTCAGCTTCTATTTAAAATGAAACGTGACATTCTCCTTATGAGTACCCAGCATTACAATATTCCTCCAGCTATCTCCTTCCCTCTTTGCTCCTGGTTCTGCTAGATATACAGGTTGGCTGCAGCATTCTTGATGTGAAATTCTTCAACCTCATGGCAAAACCAGCATTATTTGAGAGTGAAAATCATTGGGGGAACTTTACATGACTTTCTTGTACAACACAAGGGAGCTTCACGGTAAAACATACAGTAACTTCACATGCAAAAAAGTTTAATTTCTCTCCACCCACAATTAAGTCCTTTTAAGTACAGAACATTTTACATATAGCTTTTATTTAATTTGTGAGCCCACCAAAACTAATATTATATAGCTTAATAGATGCTGGAGAGATGGCTCATATGTGTGAGTGCATGAGAAGATCTGGGACAAAAGGGGGCAGGAGGGGCAGCCGCCCTGGGCACAGTGGTATGGTGGGCACCCACCGCATGCTCTAGATAAGTGGCTGGCAACCGGTGGGCTATCCAACATGCCTATTCTCCACTTTATCTGCCCACAGCTAGAACAAAAAACAGAAAATTGTTATCAAATACTTACCATCATTTTCCTTTGTGTAGCGCTAGAAAATAAAGTCCAACAAAGGACAGGGACGTCAAGCAAAAACATATAAAAAAGTCCTCCATATAAGTAAGACTCAAAATGTCAATGACTTTGTGTGAAGAACATGGCCAATATGTAACATCTAAAATGGACACAAAGGAGACACACCACCACCAACTGTAGAAAGGCTTACCAGATGACGTGGACCCAAGGGGGCATACGCCCGATTGGGTCAGGTCAGGCTTCAGTGGTGGGTGATGATGGATGTTCTAGGCTGATGATGAGAATGGAGGTCCAAGAGCCAGCCGGGCGCTGGTGGGTCCCTCAGGAAAATGTTGAAAAGCAGATGGCCGTATGGTAAGATAAGAAGGAAAAAAGGCACATAGTGTAAACAAATCCCAAATTTATTAAAAAGAGATACACTCACATGAAACTCTTTAAAAGCAGCGCTGTAAAAAGTATGGTGGCAGTGGGGTCATACCCGTTTCGTCCTCATAGACATCGTCATCGTCCTCATAGATATCGTCTGACGATGTCTATGAGGACGAAACGGGTAGGACCCCACTGCCGCCATACTTTTTACAGCGCTGCTTTTAAAGAGTTTCATGTGAGTGTATCTCTTTTTAATAAATTTGGGATTTGTTTACGGAGTTACACTATGTGCCTTTTTTCCTTCTTATCTTACCATATGGCCATCTGCTTTTCAACATTTTCCTGAGAGACCCACCAGCGCCCGGCTGGCTCTTGGACCTCCATTCTCATCATCAGCCTAGAACATCCATCATCACCCACCACTCAAGCCTGACCTGACCCAATCGGGCGTATGCCCCCTTGGGTCCACGTCATCTGGTAAGCCTTTCTACAGTTGGTGGTGGTGTGTCTCCTTTGTGTCCATTTTAGATGTTATATATTGGCCATGTTCTTCGCACAACGTCATTGACATTTTGAGTCTTACTTATACGGAGGACTTTTTTATATGTTTTTGCTTGACGTCCCTGTCATTTGTTGGACTTTATTTTCTAGCGCTACACATAATTTTTGTTCTGTTTACCTTTGTATATCCAATTGGTCATGTTAGCTGCTCACTGGTATTTTTTCATTGGCCGCGCAGAATTTCTTGTTACCCCATCATTTTCCTTTCCTGGCCCATCCTCACGTAAGCACACAATGGATTAACACCTCCTCTGGAGCCCCATAGGAGTCCTGTGCTGTTGTGAGGATTGGCCAAGAAAGGAAAATACAGTAAATTACAGTAAGTATTTGATAACAATTTTCCGTTTTCCTGGCTCACCTCACGTCAGCACACAACGAGATATGCCATAGCTGAATAAATTGGTGGGAGATAATATAAAAAGAGACAGGACATTCAAAGAAAAGCTGCTAAAGCCAAAAATAATTGATCTCTCTTGTCCCAAACATGCTGACCGCACATTTCGTTTGTAAGGTTGAATAAAGGCTGCACAAGACCTTCAAGATAGCCATCTTACATATACCTTCCAAGCAATCCTGGCATTACTGCCCCAAAGGCTGCCACTCCTCTAGTCAGATAAGATTGCAATTGTTTCAGAGCAGAAAGGCTTACTTCCTGCATGCCAATCTAATTACCCCAAACAATAGGGGCTGACTCTTGAGGACCTGATGGCTAAATTAAAAGATTGTCTACTTTCCTCTATTGACCAAGTACACTGTTAGTAACTTGACAATGTGTAAGCAACTGAAGTCTTCCTGCTGTGCACTCAGTGACTCTCTTGTGAAAACTCGGAGGAACTACTTCCCCATTTTGCTGGAAACTGGATACCACTTTAAAGTTGAACTTTGGAGATATACGTAGTATCCTTATTTTTGGTAAAGAAATTTAAAAAAAAGACACCAAAGGGCCCTTGCAGGAAAGTGTTTCAGTCTTCAACATCCTTCTGTCTGTTGCTGTCAGAAGAAGTAGTTTTACCGTGAGGTACTTCAATGGAAGTTAAACCATTGGAGCAAAGGGTGCCGATCGGATCCAAGCCCAAGTCCCATAGAGGAAACAAGGATTTCCCTCAAGGTCATATATAAACCAAGAAGCATTTGGTCACTGGCTTTTGCACCCATCTGTAGCCTGTGAATGTGAAGGTAGAGATCTGTTATATGCCAGACCAACCTCTAGCGCTGACTGTAAAATGTCCAGGATATTGGCTAGAGCAGGGAACACAGGAGAGAAAGCTTTTGCTGAGCAAACAAAACACACTTCTTCCATATCCTCTCAGCGTTCATAGCGTTCATGTAGCGTTCATGGATTATCTTCTGGTCTGAACAACCTCGGATGAGAATCCCTGCATCTATATTCTAGGCTATTCCATAGCCAGGCTATTAAAAGTAGTAACTTTGGATTCGGGTGCTGTCACTGACCTTGCCATAAAAGATTTAATTTGACCAGGAACAGGTTTGGTGGTGCTGGTGTCATCTGGGGGAGCAGTGAAAGCCAAGGCCTTCTCAGTAGGTGGAAAGGACATTTATGGCATGGACTTGTTCTGTCCATATTTTCAGAAGCACTTTTTATATTCAAGGACACCGGAGAGAGACAAAGATCAAACAGAAAATTCCATGGCACTGTGAACCTATCTTGTATGATGGAGTCTTTGCATTGGTATCCTGTTGCAAATATCAGAAGCTGTGTGTTCAATGGAGCCTCCCTGAGAACTACTGCTGGAAAGCCCCATAGGGCCAATATTGGTTTGAGGCACTTGTTGAAAAATATTCTGCCTAACCGAACCAATAGTTGATTTTGCTTTCCTGGCAAGAAGACCAACCTTAACTGACTGCAAGTGGTTCTCTGCCCCGCAAAAAGTTTCTTTGCAAGATGTAAAACAGGAAAAGACTTTTGGTGTCCCCTTGTCAGGTAATAGGCTACTACTGTCTTGTTGTCAACCTTACTCGGGCCCCCTGAAGATCCTGAAAGGCTTGGAATGCTAGAAAAGGCTTCCTTCCATTCAAGATGCTTGAGGAGTCCGTGCTCCACTGAGCTCCAATGGCCTTGCACTTGTTTCTTCAGATTGTGGACTCCCCAGCCCCAGAGACTGGCATCTGGCTTCAGAATATCCTATCTCCTGGACTGAGAGGCATGCCCCGAAAGAAGCACAGTAGTGATGTCCAAAATTCTAGTTCTTGCTGAATTTGTATAGGCACAAAGATTTTCTGATCCATAGACAGCCCAGCTCATAGACTAAAGAAGACAAATTGAAATGCCCTCATGTGCCACCTGGCACAAGGTACCACCACTGCCAACAAGATCTTCAAAAAGATTCCTGGGGCTGTGCCAATGCTGTAAAAGGCAGACACCTTAACTGGAAGTGACATCTGGCCACAGCAAATCTCACACGCCCCTGGTGCTCGGCATTGATCGGTACATGGAAGTATGAGTCGGTGGGTCAATTGATACCAACTGGTCCTCTTGCTGAACTTTCCCTGTGACTGTCTGCATGGTCTACATCTTGAACTTCATGGTGTGTATGAACACATTTGATTCCTTCAAACTGGAACAGGCCAGAAGGCTCCTGCCTTAGGTACTAGAAAAACTGGGGAAAAAAGCCCCCAGATGATTCTATATTTTTGGCATCACTGGCATGATGGCCTTGTAGCAGTATACATTCGTATACCTAAATCTTGCAAACATTTTCTCTTCTGAGATCTGTTGGACATAAATTAAATGGATTCAGTGGTCAACTTTGGAATTCTCCATTGTATTCCCACCTGTCTTCTGGACCCACTGGTCTTTGGATGATTGTCATCCAAACCCTCCAGAAGGAGGCTACAATAATCAATTTCACTAAGGCCCCCTGGCCCAAACTGGAAGAGATTGGTTGGACGCAACTTCAAAAGACTTTCTAGCCATCTTAGCAACTTGCTCTGGACTTGATTTCATGTAAAAAGTTATGTTGAGGCACTTCCACTGTAATCTGTTAAATCTGCAGCCTGTCCTAGAAGATTTGGCCTCCTGCACCCTCTGAAGTTCAATAGTCTTCAGTGAAAGATGGTGGCTTCCTCTTACTAGTCTGTGGCCACAGTCCAGACTTTTCCTCCTGTCATTCACTTAATTGCATTGTTCAGAGTTTGGCCAAACAATAACCTCCAATTATAGGAAATGCTGAAGGCTTGTGTAGAAGTTCCGCCTGCCCTCCAGTGGCACAACCACAATGCTCTCATAGCAGTTACTGAGTGCCTCAGCACTTGTACTAGGTCTATCAAAAGCATCAACCAAAGGTCAGTTGCCAGGTTCAACTCCTCCAGAAACTGTGCCAAATCTTGCATTTTCCAGTGTTGAATGTAATGCCATTTCTAAAGTTTATATATCAAATTAACGCTATTGCTGGTTGACAGGCAAAATCTGTCACTATATACATAAGACACCAGTCCATTCAGTTCAATCTGAGTGAGTGCGGGTGCGTGTCTACAATGGTCCCTATCCCTGTACACTGTGTCTCATCAAGATGCTCATCTATTATATTATTATTTTTATTTAAGGTACCCATATAGAGCAGTCAATTTACGCAGTGCTCTACACATACATTGCACACTCACATCAGTCCCTCCCCTCAAGGAGCCCACAATCCGAGGTCCCCAACTCACATTCATATACTAGGGCAAATTTTACTAGGGCCAGAAGCCAATTAACCTACCAGCATGTCTTTGGAGTGTTGGAGGAAACCGGAGTACCCGGGGGAAACCCATGCAGGCACAGGGAGAACATGCAAACTCCAGTCAGGTAGTGCCATGGTTGGGATTTGAACCAGCGACCCTTTTTACTGCTAGGCAAGAGTGCTACCCACTACACCACTGTGCCGCCGATATAGATTCGGTACAAGCCTGATGCCCAGATGACCACAATTTCTGCGTTCCAAATGTGTTTCTGCATGAGTGTTTTTGATGCATTCTCAATGCATTTTGCCACTTTCCAGATGTGTTCCATACAGAAACAATGTAACATTCTACTTTTTGTTGACTGCACTAGAAGGCGCTGCACTGGTGTGAACTAGGTAATTGGAATCAAAGTTAAACACTGTCCGTGCGTTCTTAGTTCAATCTTATTTTATTGAGTAACCAAGGATAACAAACATAATATATAAACACAATGTTACAGTATTGTCAAGTAGAGAAATACAAAAACAATAAATCCACTGAGGTCAAGTTGGCTGTTTTTTCAGTAATTTTACAGTTATGAAGTGCATCAAGTAAAACATATAAAACGTAGGAAAGCATATCACAGAAAGGCAAAGTTATCGTAATAGTATCAGAGCATATTATCGATTAACCACTTGCCAACTGGCCCATAGCCGAATGACGGCTACAGGGCGGTTGCATAACTCTGGGAGGGCGTACAGTGATATCCTCCCAGAATCCGGCGCGCACCTGAGAACATCTGTGACCGCCGGGTCCAGAGGACCAGCGCATCACGGGAAAATGGCCGCAGATATGATGGAGAAATCACTTGTAAACAAACTGGCGTCATGTCATGACGCCGGTTCCGCTCTCTCCTCTGTGTACCGATCGGTACAGTGTGATAGGAGAGGGGGAGAGATCGGATGGCAGCAGCGCTGTGGGCTGGATCTGTAGTGCCCACAGCGCTGCTCTATGACAATTGCAGTCACATCCATCCATCCATGCTCAGCCATCCCTCCATGCTCAGCCATATTCTGTAATACCCTGCAATACCCTGCCATACTCTGCAATACCCTGCAATACCCTGCCATACCCTGCAATACTCTGCAATACTCTGCTATACCATGCAATACTTTTAAATGTTTTGGGGTTCTATGTAATTTTCTAGCAAATAAATGATGATTTTTACATGTAGGAGAGAAATATGAGAATTGGCCTGTTTGCTCCAGAACGCCTGAAGGTGCTCCCTGCATGTTGGGCCTCTGTATGTGGCCACGCTGTGTAAAAGTCTCACACATGTCATATCGCCATACTCGGGACTAATAGCAGAATGTGTTTTGGGGTGTAATTTGTGGTATGCATATGCTGTGTGTGAGAAATAACCTGCTAATATGACAATTTTGTGAAAAAAAAAGAAAAAAGAAATCTTGATTTTGCAAAGAATTGTGGGAAAAAATGACAACTTCAAAAAACTCACCATGCATCTTTCTAAATACCTTGGAATGTCTTCTTTCCAAAAAGGGGTCATTTGGGGGGTATTTGTACTTTTCTGGCATGTTAGGGTCTCAAGACCCTGCCATCAGGTGTGATCAATTTTCAGATATTGGCACCATAGCTTGTGGACTCTATAACTTTCACTAAGACCAAATAATATACACCAATTTGTACTTATTTTTACCAAAGATATGTAGCAGTATACATTTTGGCCAAATTTGCTAAATTTTATAACAGAAACAAAGAAAAATTCATTTTTTTACAGAAATTTCAGTCTTTTTTCTTTTATAGCGCAAAAAATAAAAAACCCAACGGTGATTAAAATACCACCAAAAGAAAGCTCTAATTTTGCTTAAAAAAAGGACAAAAATTTCATATGGGTACAGTGTTGTATGACTGAGTAATTGTAATTCAAAATGTGAGAGCCCCGAAAGCTGAAAATTGGTCTGGTTAGGAAGGGGGTTTAAGTGCCCAGTGGTCAAGTGGTTAATAACGCAATGTGTAACAGAGAAAAACGATTTCATGCAGATAGCATATGCCATATGGGTCACGTGTTGCTCCATAGAAAAGGGAAGTATTACTTAACTAATGCTCAAAGAGCAGATGTAGATTGCGCAAAGAATAAAAGGGTAAGGATATAGAATAAAGAAAGAATAATATCAGATTAAGAAGATAGAAGAGGGGACACTCCATCTAGGCTAGGGTGTGGTGGCATTTTGTTCGCCCTCCGCCCATGGGACAAACTGTGGAGTAACAGGCCATGGACCAAGAAGTCCACATAACAGAGAATTGTTCCTCTTTATCACTTTCCTGGGCCAACATACATTCCAGGTGTCTAATACGATCTACTTCAACAGCCCGATAGGGGAGGCATATCGGTCGATTTCCAGTGTCTGGGAATAATTGTTTTTATATTACTTACTTATGGTAAACCACTTGCCACCCAGACCAAATCTGACACTTCTCTCCTACATGTAAAAATCATATTTTTTTTGCTAGAAAATTACTCAGAACCCCCAAACATTATATATATTGTTTTAGCAGACACCCTAGGGAATAGGGAATTGGTGGTCGTTGCAACTTTTTATTTTACACGGTATTTGTGCAGCAATTTTTCTAACTTTTTTTTTTTTTGGGTAAACAAACTGTTTCATGAATAAAAAAACAGATAAAAAATAAAACACTAAAGTTAGCCCGATTTTTTTCTATAATGTGAAAGATGATGTTACGGCAAAAAAGGTACCTAACAAGTCACACTTTAAAATTAGCACACTCGTCGAATGGCGCCAAACTTCTTTACTTAAAAAATTCCATAGGTGACGCTTTAAATTTTTTTTACAGGTTACATGTTTAGAGTTACAGAGGAGGTCTAGTGATGGAATTATTGCTCTCGATCTAACGTACATGTATGTAACCTGTGTGTATCTAGCTCTGATACTAGCCAGTGCCTCACCAGCCACTCACCTCACCACACGTCCCTGCTGAAGAGAGAGAGGGAGAGAAGCCCTCTCAACTGCAGACCTCCCAGATCTATTACGCCATTGCATGGCGACTGGCGGTTACCATCCCAAGCTGCCCATCTCCCTGCCCCCTGTGACATCATTCACAGCCGCTCTCAGACTGACAATAAAGCCAGGAGAGCAGTGCGGTGAGTTGCATATAAAAAGAGAGGAAAAAAAAAACGAAGGGAGAGGCAATGATGACATTGCAGAACTCTTAAATTACCACACCTGTACAATGTCAATGCTGTTTAACCGCTTGCCGACCAGCCGCCGTCATTATACTGCGGCAGGTCGACACGATCCCGCGAACCGTCGTAGCTATATGTCGGCTCGCAGGATGGGGATAGAAGGCAAGCACCCGCTGCACAGCGGGGGTGCCGATGCTCGTGGCTGGCGGTCACGATGACCACCGCCGCGAGCGATCGCGAGCACGAGGGACAGAACATGGACGTTTGTATGTAAACACACAAATCCGTGTTTTGTTCTGAGAGGAATGACAGATCGTTTGTTCCTCTTAGCTAACTTCCTCTAGTCAGTCCCCTCCCCCCTTCAGCTAGAATCACCTCCCAGGGAACACAGTTAACCCCTTGATTGCCCCCTAGTGTTAACCCCTTCACTGCCAGTGACTTTTTTACAGTAATCGATGCATTTTTATAGCACTGATCGCTGTATAAATGTCAATGGTCCCAAAAATGTGTCCGCCATAATATCGCAGTCACGATAAAAATCGCAGATTGCCGCCATTACTAGTAAAAAAAAAAAAAATAATAATAATAATGCTATAAATCTATCCCCTATTTTTTAGACACTAAAACTTTTATGCAAACCAATCAATATACCCTTTTTGCGATTTTTTTTTTACCAAAAATATGTAGAAGAATACATATCGGCCTAAACTGAGAAACTCTTTTTGTTTATAGCCCAAAAATTAAAAACCGCAGAGTCGATCAAATACCACCGAAAGAAAGCTCTATTTGTGGGAAAAAAAGGACGTAAATTTTATTTGGGTGCAACGTCGCACGACCGCGCAATTGTCAGTTAAAGCGATGCAGTGCTGAATTGCAAAAAATGGCCTGGTCATTGTGCAGCCAAATCTTCCGGGGCTGCAGTGGTTAAGCATCCTTTTGCCCGGGCCCCGTAACTCCATGAGAGGCAGAATATGGAGGGGTAGGTTTGGCGGGGGGGGGGGGGGATATACTTGCAGCAAAGTACTTACCACTGCAATCGACAGGTAGCCTTGGAGCATGACCAAAAAGAAGAACACTTTGGTTGGGGGAGGGGCTGTCTTATTTAGCTAGGAACAGGTGGTCCTGTGGGGGTTTCAGAGGAGGTGTTAACCCATAGTGTGCTGACATGAGGTTGGCCAGGAAAACACATCGTGCATGTGCAATTACCTTCAAGATGCAAGAAAATAGGTGATTGGCCACAATGTGCAGCATGCCAACCATGGGCAGCCAGAGCTAATGGGCAGAGAATGAGTGCAGGGCAGTACATAATTTAATTTCAAGCTGTCATTACCAACAAAGGATTTTGTACGAAGTAATAAATACATTTCAGTAAGGCTTATCCCGCGTTCACACGGTCGGAATTTCCGACAACAAATGTTCAATGTGAGCTTGTTGTCGGAAATTCCGACCGTGTGCGAGTTACCGCGTTTAGCGTCTAAAACGTCGGACACGTCGGTGTCTGAACATATTTGTTTGCCTTCAAAGAAAAGCCTATAAACGCAACTGTCTAAAGACGATATTAAACGAACCTGTGTACATGTACACATAAGACAACATTGGATGAGTTCAGGGGCAGTTGAAAAAAGCATCCAACTGCCTCTGAACGTCCGTTTACCAGCAGCAGTGTACATGAGGCCTCATGTTCACTGCTGCTGGTAAACGGATGTTTAGGAGCAGTTGGGCATTTTTTTCAACTGCTCCTGAACCCTTCTCTATGTTATCTTATCAGTACATGTACACAGGATCGTTTAGGCCCCTTTCACACTGGGGCGGGGGCGGTGGTAAAGCGCCGCTATTGTTAGCGGCGCTTTACCATCGGTATTCGACCGCTAGCGGGGCAGTTTTACCCCCCCGCTAGCAGCCGAGAAAGGGTTAAAAACCACCGCAAAGCGCCTCTACAGAGGCGCTTTGCCGGCGGTATAGCCACGCTGTCCCATTAATTTCAATGGGCAGGAGCGGTGAAGGAGCGTATACACCGCTTCGAAGATGCTGTTAGCAGGACTTTCTTTCCCGTCCTGCTAGTGCACCGCTCCAGTGTGAAAGCCCTCGGGGCTTTCACACTGGAGAGACAGCAGCGGCTGTTTCGGGTCGGTTTCCAGGCGCTATTTTTAGCGCAATAGCGCCTGCAAACCGCCCCAGTGTGAAAGGGGCCTTATAGTCGTTTCTAGGCAGTTGTGTTTAGAGGTTTTTTTTGGAACCCAAAAAAATGCGTTCAGAAGCTGTGTTTAGAGGCATTTGAAACGCCAAACGCGGCTAAACGCAGCAACTCGCCTATAGCAGCGTTTAGTTTACAGGCGTTTTTCATTTTTGGCTATTTTGAAAAAAAAAAAAATATATTTTTTTTTCAAACGCTTCTAGATGCAAACGTGGCTAAACGCGGCATGTAAACGTGGCTAAATGGCCATTTTTAGACGCTGGTTTCTAGCTGTCAAGTTAAACCTTTCAGGAGAGGTTGAACAACATCCCGTGTACATGAAGCCTAATGCACCGTACACACGGTCAGATTTTCTGACGGAAAATGTGTGATAGGACCTTGTTGTCGAAAATTCCGACCGTATGTAGGCTCCATCACACATTTTCCATCGGATTTTCCGACACACAAAGTTTGAGAGCAGGCTATAAAATTTTCCGACAACAAAATCTGTTGTCGGAATTTCCGATCGTGTGTACACAAATTCGACGCACAAAGTGCCACGCATGCTCAGAATAAATAAAGAGATGAAAGCTATTGGCTACTGCCCCATTTATAGTCCCGACGTACGTATTTTACGCCACCGCGTTCAGAACGATCTGATTTTCCGACAACTTTGTGTGACCGTGTGTATGCAAGACAAGTTTGAGCCAACATCCGTCGGAAAAAATCCTAGGATTTTGCTGTCGGAATGTCTGACTGCGTGTACGGGGCATAAATGTGTTCAATTCATTTTCCACGTGTCATTCCATTTTATTACACATAATTTAATTTCTGAACTTATTTGTTTTGGTTTCTATGTATGTATGAATTGCATATCTTGTTACCAATATGTGGTAAAAATTTCATATCAAATATTTGTGAGAAATCTTTTCTTTCAATTAAAAAAAAAAGAAAATAGTAGATTTACCTAGAAAAATGGTGGCGTGTTTAATACTCATTTTACCCGCCACACATACACACACACGCACACGCACACTATTGTCAAAAGTATTGGGACACCTACCTTTACACCAGGGATATGCAATTAGTGGACCTCCAGCTGTTGCAGAACTACTAGTCCCATAAGGCATAGCAAGACTGACAGCCACAAGCATGGCACCCAGAGGCATGATGGGACTTGTAGTTTTGCAACAGCTGGAGGTCCGCTAATTGCATATGCCTGCCTTTACACGCACATGAACTTTAATGGCATCCCAGTCTTAGTCCATAGGGTTAATTATTGAGTTGCCCCACACTTTGCAGCTATAACAGCTTCAACTCTTTTGGGAAGGCTGTCCACAAGCTTTAAGAGTGTGTCTATGGGAATGTTTGACCATTCTTCCCAAAGTGCATTCGTGAGATCAGGCACTGATGTTGGATGAGAAGGCCTGGCTCGCATGCTCCACTCTAATTTATCCCAAAGGTGTTCTATGGGGTTGGAGTGCAGGCCAGTCAAATTCCTCCTCCCCAAACTCACTTATCCATGTCTTTATGGACCTTGCTTTGTGAACTTGTGTGCAGTCATGTTGGAACAGGAAGGACCATCCCCAAACTGTTCCCACAAAGTTGGGAGCATGATATTTTACAAAATGTCTTGTTATGCTGACGCCTTAAGATTTCCCTTTACTGGAACTAAGGGGCCAAGCCCAACCCCACACCATAATCCCTCCTCCACCAAATGAGTACTGACCTTAACCCGATAGAACACCTTTGGGATGAATTAGAGCGGAGATTGCGAGCCAGGCCTTCTCGTCCAACATCAGTGCCTGACCTCACAAATGCGCTTCTGGAAAAATGGTCAAATATTCCCATAGACACACTCCTAAACCTTGTGAACAGTCTTCTCAGAAGAGTTGAAGCTGTTATAGCTGCAAAGGTTGGGCCAACTCAATATTGAACCCTACGGACTAAGACTGGGATGCCATTAAAGTTCATGTGTGTGTAAAGGCAGGCATCCCAATACTTTTCACAATATAGTATATATATATATATATATATATATATATACACACACACACACACACTGTTCTGTATATAGTGTTTATCCTCATATTAAAAACGACGACGAGACGGCATAACAAGACAGCGAGATACCCTCAGAGCTGCAGCAGGTGGGCTAACTTAGTATTGTCTATGTGACACAGGAGAAGACGATGTGTTATTTAACTTCCTGGTATATCCAGTACTAAAACTGAATAAGTGGTAAACAGTCTGTCATTTTATTATATTCTCTCATAACCAATGAAAGAGGCTATATAAGGATATTGGATATGGCCATGAGCAGCGTGCACTAGCAATCAAATGCATTATTCTCATCATTCATTCAGCACAATTGCTTAGTTAAGACTCTTCCTTGAAGTTGGGTGGGGGAGAGGGAGTCCTCATACTGCTGTCCACCAAGGACATTAGCTCCATAAAGTTTGCACGTTCTCCTTGAATTGGTATAGCTTTCTTTCTACAGCCAAAAACCAAATCGCTAGGTTATGTGTCTTCTGACCGTATTGCTTGGATAAATGGGGTATACACATTAGATAAAGCAAATTTTGGACCAGGGGTTTAATATAAAAAGCTGCACAAAGCATGAGTACTGTAAAAATGACTAAAGTAAAGAAAACATGAACAACAAATTATACAACTCACAACTTTTCTACAGTGTATGAGGAAACTCACCAGTGATTGTGGTGCTATCAATCCAGTATAAGCCATTAAAAGGAGAAAGCCATATCCACAGCAGAACATTTTTAGAGGTGTTTGGAGTACGTCATCAGCTGTTGATGTTACGATGCATGCACACCCTGCGAAGCCTGGAATATGGACACAACTCGCAGAGGCTCATGTGGACACTGTACTATCTGAACTGGCCACGGTGATCTTGATGTGTTCAGGCAACAAACATAAACCTCCTCTCTTCCTTTTGAAAAAGTGCAGGGGGAGAACAGGAATCACTCAGGATTTCCTCTTTCATATCAGTTCAAAACACATGGAAGGAAACCCAAATCTTTCTAATGAAAATGGCACTTCATGTAAATCCGAAAAATGATGAGAAAGCAGATGGGAAAATGACTCTGTGCTTTTAAAAGCTTGTGGGTGATAACAGTTGACATGGACGCTAGTGACCCCAGTGTTTTTGCTCCCGATTAGTTCTAAGCAATAACATGCTGCCAAATTCTAACACAAGCCTTGTACCAACTAAAACCCTATTAGCATGCTGACCACACACAAACATACAGACAAAGTGCTTAAACAGGCATGAACTGAGTGGCTGCTGCTATTCAGCAAAATACTACATTCCCAGTTTACAGTTCTAATTAGATGTCTAGTAATAGATACAAATATATTTAAAAGAAGACTTTTGCTAAAACATTTTTTTTTTTTTAAAGACAATTCTCTAAACATTTTTTAAAATCTAGATTGAGTATAAGGAGTAGTTAAGGAAAGCTGTCTCTACTCCCATTGCGGTATTATTGTATTCTGACAGCAGGGAGCCTTCCCCGCCATCAAAACACAATGATCAGTGTTGCTGGCTACAGCCAGCGGCACTGATCATTTGGGGAAAAAACGGACAGGCTGGTTGCAACCAGCTAGCCCATATACAGATTGAAATTTTGCTGGTCTCTGCCACCCTTAAAGTGGTTATAAAGGCTCAAAGGCTTCGTGTATAAAGGTAAAAAACCTTCTGAGTGCAGCAGCCCCCCAATACTTACCTGAGCCCGATCTTCCTCCAGCACTGTGCACGGGAGCCTCGGCTCTCCCTTCTCTTTGGCTGAGACAGCAGCGGGAGCCATTGGCTTCCTCTACTGTTATTTACAGCCAGCGAGCCAATGAGGAGAGAGCGGTGGATGGGCAGAGCCATACTCCATGTGTGAATGGATGCACAGAGCATCGACAAGCTGTTTGCTATGTGGGCACTTGGCAGGAGGGAGGGGCCAGGAGCTCTGGCGGGGGGACCCAAAAAGACAAAGATCAGGGGCTGTTCTATGCAGATCCTTTGCACAGAGCAGGTTAGTATAACATGTTTATTTTTTTAAGAAGAAAAAAAAAAAACTACCTTTAACCACAAAGGGGGGGGGGGGGGGGGTATTAACAGGAAAGACGGACTTTGAAGGCCAGGAAACAATGGAGAAGGAAACAGTATACACAGTCAAATTTATTGAAAAATATAAACTACAAATATTAACTTCAAAAAGGGTAAAAAATTCGTAGCATATATGCTTCTGTGTTTATAGTGCAGTGAGCCCTTGTGCGTCTACGCGTGTCGCCGTTAGGCTTCATCAGGACACGGCCAAGGTTCAAAGATGAAGCAGGTAAGAGAACAAATTTCTCTATCTTTATTTGGATTGTATTCTTAAACGGGGCAAGTAATTCCAAATATACAAGGAGCCAGCAGAGCCGCAAACCATCCAGTAATACATGGATACATCCAGTGTGCAGTGTGGTTGCCGTCTCCCAGGGGCACGCTTCCCATATGATGGTTTGCATACTCAGCGGGCTATCTCTGGCTGAAATAGCCACTAATATGGCTGGATCCTATTAAGGATCTGTTTCCCCCATGTATTCCTGGATGGTTTGCGGCTCTGCTGGCTCCTTGTATATTTGGAATTACTTGCCCCTGTTTAAGAACTGACAATTGCACGGTCGTGCAACGCTGTACCCAAAGAAAATTTACGTCCTTTTTTCCTCACAAATAGAGCTTTCTTTTCATGGTATTTGATCACCTCTGAGGTTTTTATTTCTTGTGCTATAAACAAAGAGCGACAATTTTGAAAAAAAAACAAAACTTTTTTTTTACTTTTTGCTATGATACATATCCAAAAAAAATATATAAAAAAAACTAAATTTAGCCGTTTAGGCTGATATATATTCTTCTACATATTTTTGGTAAAAAAAAAAAAAAAAAAAATAAAAAAATCGCAATAGGCATATATTGATTGATTTGTGCAAAAGTTATCGTGTCTACAAAATAGATTAAAGATTTAGGGACTTTTATTTATTTTTTATTGTTTTTACTACTAATGGCAGCAGTCTGCGATTTTTAACGGGACTGAGACATTGCAGTGGACAAATCTGACCCCAAATGACATTTTTTGGGGACCAGTGACATTATTACATTGATCAGTGCTAAAAAAAAATGCACTGATCAATGTAAAAATGACACTGGCAGGGAAGGAGTTAACACTAGGGGGGCGATCAAGGGGTTAACTGTGTTCCCTGGATGTGTTCTAACTGCGTGGGGGATGGGCTTACTTGGACAACACAGAGAATCCTGTTTCTGATCACTAGGAACAGCAGATCTCAATGTTGTCCTGTCTGAACGGGGATCCGCCTTGTTTACATAGGCAGATCCCGGTTCTGCCTCTGTGTACCGTTATCGCGGGTGGCCAGCGGATATCGAGTTCGCCTGACCTGCGGACACGCTCCAGTGGCATGCGTACGCTCACTGTATCTCATGCACAGACCGACTTTGCGCCGCCGAGCTGCCTTTCCGCAATATATATGCGGAAGCCGATCGGCAAGTGGTTAATATCACTTTAAGCTGGCCAACTGGATCAGTTTTTTAGATCAGCTAGCAGGCTGATGTCTAGTAGTTGAATGGAGGCCCTACAAATTGGTCTTAAAGAGGAACTGCAGTTTGTACTAAAAACATCTTTGCCATTCTGAAGCTTCCCTCCAACCACTTTGCATATTATTTTATATATACTGTGATTCTGTACTTGCCAAATATGCTGTAGAAATCTCCCTTCACTGAGACCCCTTTCACACTGGGGCGGTTTGCAGGCGGTATTGCGCTAAAAATACCGCCTGCAAACCGCCCCTAAACAGCCTCCGCTGTTTGTTCAGTGTGAAAGCCCGAGGGCTTTCACACTGAAGCGGTGCGCTGGCAGGGCGGTGAAAAAAGTCCTGCAAACCGCTTCTTTGGAGCGGTGAAGGAGCGGTGTATTCACCACTCCTGCCCATTGAAATCAATGGGACAGCGTGGCTATACCGCGGCAATACCGCGGCTATAGCCGCGCTGTACGAGGGATTTTAACCCTTTTTCGGCCACCAGCGGGGGTTAAAACTGCACCGCTAACGGCCGAATACAGCTGCAAGAACGACGGTACAGCAGCGCTAAAAATAGCGCTGTTGTACCGCCGACGCCCCCACCGCCCCAGTGTGAAGGGGGCCTGAGTCTGGCTGCATTCATTTTAACTGTGGGCTGAAGTTGCTGCCTGCTCACTTCCTGGATTTACACAGACAACACCTCCAGCTCTGCAGCTCTCATTGGCCCTCTTATGACTCACCCCCCCTCTTCCTGGCAAACTTTCACGAGGGTGAGAGAGAGCTGTGCATGATGTCATAAGCCTAGGATTTTTACCAGACAAGAAACAGGAAGTGGGCTGTATAAGGTATTTACTGGCAGAAAAAAAAATGTTTTAGTATCCAAAATTAAAACAACAAGGGCAGAAGATTTAATAGTCAGAAAGTTGAAAAAATGACTGAAGGTCCGCTTTAAATAGGGTTTTTTTTTTTCATTATGGGGACTTTGTCCACCACTGTCTGTAGTTGCAATTAATCTGGCAAGATTAATCAGTGCTGCAGTTTTGTGTGATATCCTACTACTTGTGTTGCTTACATCACAGGAAACAATTTGTTCTGTTTGACGCTTTTTAGTAGTATTACGGAACTATTAAATATCATCTATGTACTGTAGGTCTAGCCTTAAAAGGCCATGAAACACAAGACTCCTTTCACATTTACATGCAAGTACTGAGTTCATAGTGAGCATTATTGCATGTGTTCTCAGGTGCGTTTTTGTATTGGTTTGTGCTTTTGTCATGCATGTTGATATCCATTAATGTGCTTTTCTTACTTCATACCTTACGAAAGTAGGGTTTAGACTTTTCAAGATTGAACATTTCCATAGATTTTTGTTGTTGTTGTATTCGACTTCAATTCACAGATTTCCCCCTCAGCATTTGTTAGTCTGTCACTAGATGTCCTCAGTCTGATGGGCAGCATAATTCAACCCACTACCTCTGAGCCAAGGTCATCCTAGACCTACTCCAGCCTCTGACTGAACAGTGAAAGAAGAAGCAGCTCATCACTCTGATCTCTTCTTGTATTAGCATGCTTCTTGTCATGTACTGATTGATTCATTGTGCTGTTCCTTCCTCCTACACTACAGCCCTGCTGCACATAGGCTGCAAGAGGTTGATACCATGTGTTGGATAGCAACATGGTCTAATATATTCCTGGAGTTTCTCTGTCAATGTTACTGTATTTATGGGTAACAGTGTCTTGGTATTATCCAGAGTTTGAATTGGATCTGTCAGAAATCAGTTACATATCTGTCTCCTATTCCCAAAGATCAGCCAGGCTGATATTTGAAAAGGGTTTCTTCTTGGTTGATAACAGGTCTGGAATGTAGCAAGTTGCACATCAAAGCTTGGTAGCAGATCAGAATTTGCATCTGTTCGCTTGACTCCGGAAGGTCTATTTCTGACAATACACTGCAAGCATTGGTGTGTGCAGCCTATTGCATTAGGGTGTGCACCCCAGAGCACAAATACACATGCAAGTATATCAGCAGAGCAGTGGACGGCGTCAGTAGAGCAAGATTGGTGTCAGTAGGGCAGTGGACGTGTCAGTAGTTTATTTTTTAAATCATTTTTTACAATAGTATTACTTATTACTGTAATATAATTTTTTTAGGAGCCTCGTTTTGTGGCTTTGGTGAAATATCAAGGGTCTAAACAGACCCCTGATGTCTCACTTTTGCAACAGAGAAAGAAACTGAGGACAGATTCCCCAGTCCCTTTCTCTGAAGCCTGCAGTAAACACAGTTTACTATGCTTCAGTTAAGAAGGAAGACAGGAGCGATCAGTACAAATCACTCACTGTGTTCATTCAGAAAACGAAGGGGCCAGTTAATTAAATATTTACCAGTCCCTTCCCCGCTCTTGAGAGGAGAGGAGAGGAGGGAAGCTGGCAGCACTACAGGGGGCAGACAGGAAGCAGGGCGAATCGGTACCTCACGGGGTGATTAGGGTGTGCCCAGGCACACCCGTCACACCCTGCGTGCACACCTATGACTGCAAGTAATCTTCAAAGAGAGCCATGGCTGCCTCAATGATTGATGAATGTCCTGTTACAGAAGATCAAAGGGCCAGCTAAGATTGAAGATTCACCTAGAATATACATGGACAATGCGGCCCCTAGTGGCCAATACAGCAGAACGGACAGTCTGAGGAGTACTGCTCCATAGATACTGATTTGTCGAAAGTCTAGATGGGATGGCAATGGGATTGGGTTTGGATGGTGTATGTTTGAAGTATAAAGAGAGCACACAGGAAGGAGTTTGTCCCTTTTTCTCTGTTGGTTTAAGCCAGGTGGCTGCCTGAGCCACATAACTATCTCTTGGTCATCTGAACCCAGTTTTCAGAAGAAACAAGTCTCGTGGAGAGCCTTGTGATAAGTATCTTTGATTCTTGTATTATATATTCTGGTTACTTGGTTTGTAATATTGTAGAATCTTTCTTTAGTATTCTCATGTTAGCGTTTTTTTCCTATTTTCTTGGGAAATAAATAAGATTGTTTTATTAAACCGTGTACTTGGTTTCATAGCTAACCTTGTATTATTGTGATATCAACAGTAACATGTGATCAGAGTTCTAATAGACTCGCGAACTATAGGGATAGACAAATTAATACATAGATACAATAATATTTATTGTACCAATTACTTCATTTGTCACCCCAGAAGGCGTGTGGAATTTATTTATGCACAGAATCCAAACCCTAATGTATTTTTTGTCTTGAGTCCCTATAAGCTAAGGAATCAACTACACCTAGAACTGGAAGCCTTCTCTACGGTGGACAAGATTTGTGCTGGTTTGTGAATTCTGAAGCCCTGCTTGAATGGTCCTGAAAGTTCTATGAAATATTTCATCAGTGAGCGGACGCACAAAATCTGGTGAGATTTTTGTCTGCTATATGTATATGTTAACGTTTATTGTATTGTTAGTGTAAACTGTAGCCGGTCAAGAGGACTGGTGAGAGGGATTGATCACACCTGCTTATCTGATGTAGCCTGCAGATTGACAGGATAAACCACACATCTTTGAGGAGAAAGTGGGAAAAATATAGATTTTTATTTTTTAAATAATTTGTTTTTTTTATTAGTTTATTTTTTTCCCACGTGAGTGTGAAATAGCTGTCTGTTCCAATAGAAAGTTCAATGTGGCCTGCGATCTAAGAGGGTTAAAAATCAGTGGTAATAAGGAGATAGTAAAGGCATTGATTAAGAGTGTGCCTTGTGTTGGAGGACTACAGGTAAAAGTTAAATTTAAACAGCTTTATCTGTGTTTCTGTGTGTCTTATGTCTGTGTAAGCAACTGTTGTATAGACTAGTTAAACAAGATTAAGTGTCGACTAATTAGCATATCAATGGAAGTCATTGAAGGTTTTAGTAGCCTCCCTGACGGTAATCCCGAGTGTGGCTCGGGGGTTAAATTTCAGTCCCATTAGCGGTAACCCCGAGCTACACTCGGGATTACATTGCAGGATCCTGGTGCGGCTTTACTTACCTTGTCCCCAGGATCCTGCGATGTCTCCTGCAGTGTCCATGGGCTCTGTCTCCTCCGAAGCCTCTCCGTGCCAGGCTCCGTTCCCTGCGAGCGGAGCGACACACGGGGCGGAGCCTGGCGGCAAATTCAAAAAAATGTAAAAACCATAACACATACAGTACTGTAATCTTACAGATTACAGTACTGTATGACATTATTTCACATCCCTTTTGTCCCCAGTGCTTTGTCCAATGCCTTGCATGCAGTTTTATATGATATATACTGTTCTTTCTACCTGGAAACTGGAGATTGTCCATAGCAACCAAAAAGTGTCCCTTTATGTCAAAAGTGGCTTTAGATCAGCTAGAAAACAGCGATAGTAAATTAGAACACTTGCAGAATTGAGCGATAGTGAATCGTGGGGAAATTTATTTTATTAATATTATATTATTTTTTTTTAATTATTTATATTTATTTATTATATTATAATTTATGTTTTTGTGTTTCAAACTTCATTATACCTGGGATATCTACTAGACTCTTGTTTGGACAGATTTAGGTGTGTTATTGTTAAGAATTACAGGCCTACAATATAAAACGCCAAATTTCCATGCAAAATAATTGTACCGCTTTCAGCACCTAAAATCCGAATTAATCATACCGCCAGGGAGGTTAAGAAGCATGGCTGTGTCAAATTCGAGACTATGCCTGAGAATGCTTTAACACACCAATTTAATGACCTTTTGAGACAATGTAATACTCATAATGATCAGATAAAACATAAAAAGTCTTCAAAAAAAAGTCAGGAAAGCCAAGATGGCCAATGTTGTATGCGTGTTATTGAAAATTAAAGACATTGCAATAGCGAAAGAAGTCCAATGCTGTGCTGAGAGGAAGCAATTCTTGGAGCAGGTGCAAAGTGTAACTGAGAATATAGTAGCAATGGTTGCAAAGGCATATGCAAATGTTGCTGATCACATTGAAAAATTAGTGACTGAGAAATGTGTATGAGAACAGAGATTGGATGAATTAGAGGAAACGTGTAAATTAAGAGCCTCTTTGGATCAAAGAGAGGCTGAAAATGAGTGTATTATCATACTGCTTAGGGAGGAATTATAGGGTGCACTGGCAACCATAATAGAGTTATTCTCCAAACATGCAAAAGCTGAACAGTCGCAGTGCTTAGCAAAGATAGAGGCTCTAGAACAACAATTTGGTAAACCAGATGCTCTTGTTGCTATAAGTGATGTTACTATGATAGGAATCAATGTTGGAGATTTAAATAAAAGTGCAGTAACTGCGGTTGAAATTGATTCAGGAGTTGAAACAGTGGAAACTTTTGATGACTCCTCAGACGATGACGGTGTAAAGTCTGTTCATTCCAATCATAGTAATGTTATCCAGCAATGTGAGTCCATCGCCATATGCTCAGAGAAGGGCCTATACAGGGAGACCAGCTCTCAAATATTTTTTTGTGTAAAAGGGGGGGTCACATAGCTAAGTATTGTTTGATGGCTAAGAATGATATGCAAAGGAAATACCCTAAAACTACACCAAGGCGTTATGAAGTTTATTCTGCGAGATGGGGTAGCAATCCAAAGCATAGAGGCCATAGTAATCAAACCCATTTCCCTTTTAACACCCAAACGCAGCGGCTACAAACTGAAAGTCATCAATATGTAGAACAGTTACATAAAGTCAGAATGGAGGTAGCCGCATGGTCATTCAAATATAGCACTGGGGGAAACAATGTTAGCAGCGCTTAGTGAGCTGCATGGATGGTAAGAATTTTCTGGTAAATGTTTCCTTGCAATGAATAAGGTTTAGATGCGAGTTTCATGTTTGGAATATGATAGAGGACCTTGATATATTTTTAGTATTTTCAAGGATAAGCCTCTGACTTAATATTTAAAAAAAAAACATTTTTCTGTTATGATTATTATGTTTTTTTCTCTCTTCTCTTATTTTTATTTATTTTTTATTATTTATTTTTTTTTAAATTCAAACTGGTTTTTATTGGTACATAAAGCAAAATATACACATAAAACATTATCACAGTAAATGTCAGATAAGGGTGACAATATGTTCAGTATAAGTAAAGGCATCTCGTGTACAAAGGAGATTGCGATTAGAGACAAAAAGGAATTTACAGTAAGGGGTAACACAGTAAAGAGCAAAAAACATTTCACACATGGTACAGCAAATATACATCTTTCTCATGATTCCTACTCTGCTAAGAGCGTTATTGGAGACCAGGCCACCGACACTCCTAGACATACATAAAGATGGGACATTATCACAGAGTCTCCGGGGCTTGCAGCCATTTATCCCAGATCTTACTATATTTTGAAGGGCAACCTCTATGTGAATAGATGAGTTTTTTGTATTTTAAACTATTATTTACTTCTATTAACCACATCTTAAACTCAGGCGGAGTAGTCCTCATCCACGGTCTTGCTACGGTTTTCCTAGCAGAAAACAATGTCTCGTTTAGAAATATCTTAGTGAATTTGTTGATGTTGTCTGGCTCTGGGTATATTTAAATTTTTGTTTTTAATTATTTTTTAAATTTTTGTTTTTTTAATTTTTTTTTTTAATTATTTATTTATTTTTACTTTTTTTAATTTTTTTTTAAATTTTTAAATTTTTTTAAAAATTTTATTTTTGTTGTTTATTCATTTATTTTATTTTTGATTTGTTCAGGTGGAAAAATTGTTAGCTTTAGTCCACCTGGGGGGGGGGGGTAATTGGCTATGCCCTCAATCAGCAGCTGAATAGATGGTCATTGGATATGTCCTCAATTAGCAGCTGGATACATTTTGTTTAAGAAAAGAGTTGGTAGGAAGCCATTTTAGCCGCTGGAGTTTGTTTTTTTTCTTTGCTTTTATTTTCATTCAGGTGGAAAGAGTTCCAAAAGGTTTAGGCTCTGTCCACCTGAAAGAGGAGTTAGTGCATAGGTCTTAAGATACAGATAAATGCATTGGTTTTTTTAGCGTTTAAAATTTGAGTTTTTTTAAGAAGCAACACTCACGTTTGTTTTTTTTTAAATGATCATCATACCATGGGGATCCATTTTAGAGTGGGTTCATCCTAAAGAAGTCATGGTTGTTTTGATAGTTTGGTCAGAGTTGCAGAAGCCAGGAATACTAAGTTCCTGGGTTCCAAGAAAGGAACTATAAGTAAACGTAGCAAGCGAGCAGATATTGTGGATAAGAATTTGATTCTGCTCTTGTTTTTCACTTCCAGAGTCCTGGTGGAGCGAGATTGGAGAGGTCTCTGGAACATGGATGACAGATGTTCATCTGGTTGGCAGTTTGTCTGTGCCATACCACACTGCAAATTTGTTCTGATAAACATTCAGGAGAGAGGGGACAAACGAAAAGATTCAGATTAATACTTGCAATATAAGGTTTCTTTTTCTTATGGACAATTTAGTGCTAATGCTGAATCTGAAAGACTGTACCTATCAGTGAGAATTGTGAAACATTTTGCCGGAGTCTCTCCTGTCATTGATGAATGCAAACGTGCTATTAATACATGTGCAATGGGTTGGAGATTGGGGAAGGAATATAACCTGTCCAATCCTTCAGAACATGAAATGTAAAATATGTTTTTTTTTTTTTGAGGGAGGAATTGAAAGAAGGAAATCATATTTTTAATGTGTGACATGTATTGATACAACAGAATTAAAAATGGTGCAGGTACCCAGGATGCTGGCACTTATGCATAATAAGGTGTCTGTTAGCCAGACTAGAGGGTGCCAGGTGACACATCAATGGTGAAAATTTCCTTGTAGGGGTGGTGTCTCAATCTTAGCAGTCCTACAGAGAGGTTATTGGTTACTGGACAAGTGAGACACCAGAACTGGACATAGGGGAGATATGCCTGATTAATGTCTCACCTGAGAGGTTGGAACCTTGCACAGATAATGCCAGTAAATACACACAGGTGCATGCTCCGTTAGATAAAGGGAACAAATGCTGGCTACCAGGGTACTGTATGCCTTCACCGCATGGCACTTCAACGTCTCACAGTGGTTGATAAAAACCTATTGCCCTATATGTGCTGAGTATACACTGAATTCAAGTGTGGTCATTGTACCAGTGACTTATTCCCAGAGATGTGCGGACACAGAATCAGGACGCTTATTTCTGAGGAGTAATCGAAAGAGGAGGGATGTATTTAGCACTATATTGGGGGGAATAGGAGCTGGGATGGGTATTGTTAATGGAGTGGACATCAGTATCCTGAGGAACAAATTCTCAGCCATAGCTTAAGCGGGGCTTTATTACTCAGAGAGATTGGTGGGTGGCATCCTTAACCACTTGCCGACCGCCTCAGGACGATGTACGTCGGCAGAATGGCACGGGCAGGCAGAATCACGTACCTGTACGTGATCTGCCTCCCGCGGGCAGGGGGTCGGACCTCCCCCCCCGGTGCCCGAGGCGGTCAGTGTTTGTCCCCCGGTGATCGGAGGTGAGGGGGAGGCCATCCATTTGTGGCCCCCCCCTCCCGATCGCTCCCAGCGAATGGGATCATTCCCCTGCCTCTGTATAGTACACAGAGGCAGAGGAAATGTCATCTCTCCTCGGCTCGGTATTTTCCGTTCCGGCGCCGAGGAGAGAAGACTGCAATGTGAGTGCACAACACTACACATCACAGTAGAACATGCCAGGCACACATAACACCCCCGATCCCCCTCCCCCCCCCCCCCCCGTCACACTGACACCAAGCAGTTTTTTTTTTTTCTGATTACTGCATTGGTGTCAGTTTGTGACAGTTAGTGTGGTAGGGCAGTTAGTGTTAGCCCCCTTTAGGTCTAGGATACCCCCCTAACCAAGTTTTAACCCCTTGATCACCCCGTCGCCAGTGTCACTAAGCGATCGTTTTTCTGATCGCTGTATTAGTGTCACTGGTGACGCTAGTTAGGGAGGTAAATATTTAGGTTCGCCGTCAGCATTTTATAGCATCAGGGACCCCCATATACTATCGAATTAAGGTTTTAACCCCTTGATTGCCCCCTAGTTAACCCTTTCACCAGTGATCACTGTATAAGTGTTACGGGTGACGCTGGTTAGTTCGTTTATTTTTTATAGTGTCAGGGCACCCGCCATTTATTACCGAATAAAGGTTTAGCCCCCTGATCTCCCGGCGGTGATATGCGTCGCCCCAGGCAGCGTCAGGTTAGCGCCAGTACCGCTAACACCCACGCACGCAGCATATGCCTCCCTTAGTGGTATAGTATCTGAACGGATCAATATCTGATCCGATCAGATATATACTAGCGTCCCCAGCAGTTTAGGGTTCCCAAAAACGCAGTGTTAGCGGGATCAGCCCAGATACCTGCTAGCACCTGAGTTTTGCCCCTCCGTCCGGCCCAGCCCACCCAAGTGCAGTATCGATCGATCACTGTCACTTACAAAACACTAAACTCATAACTGCAGCGTTCGCAGAGTCAGGCCTGATCCCTGCGATCGCTAACAGTTTTTTTTGGTAGCGTTTTGGTGAACTGGCAAGGACCAGTGGCCTAGTACACCCCAGTCGTAGTGAAACCAGCGCTGCAGTAACACTTGGTGACGTGGAAAGTCCCATAAGTGCAGTTCGAGCTGGTGAGGTGGCAAGCACAAGTAGTGTCCCGCTGCCACCAAGAAGACAAACACAGGCCTGTCGTGCCCATAGTGCCCTTCCTGCTGCATTCGCCAATCCTAATTGGGAACCCACCACTTCTGCAACGCCCGTACTTCCCCCATTCACATCCCTAACCAAATGCAGTCGGCTGCATGAGAGGCATTTTCTTTATGTCCTCCCGAGTACCCCTACCCAACGAACCCCCCCAAAAAAGATGTCGTGTCTGCAGCAAGCGCGGATATAGGGGTGACACCTGCTATTATTGTCCCTCCTGTCCTGATAATCCTGGTTTTTGCATTGGTGAATGTTTTGAACGCTACCATACACTAGTTGAGTATTAGCGTGGGGTACAGCATTGCACAGACTAGGCACACTTTCACAGGGTTTCGCAAGATGCCATCGCATTTTGAGAGACCCGAACCTGGAACCGGTTACAGTTATAAAAGTTACAGTTACAAAAAAAAGTGTAAAAAAAAAAAAGTCACAAAAAAATATAAAATTTTAAAAAATAGTTGTCGTTTTATTGTTCTCGCTCTCTCTATTGTTCTGCTTTTTACTGTATTCCATCCTGCAATGTTTTATTGTTATTATGTTTTATCATGTTTGCTTTTCAGGTATGCAATTTTTTATACTTTACCGTTTACTGTGTTTTATTGTTAGCCATTTTTTTGTCTTCAGGTACGCCATTCACGACTTTGAGTGGTTATACCAGAATGATGCCTGCAGGTTTAGGTATCATCTTGGTATCATTCTTTTCAGCCAGCGGTCGGCTTTCATGTAAAAGCAATCCTAGTGGCTAATTAGCCTCTAGACTGCTTTTACAAGCAGTTGGAGGGAATGCCCCCCCCCCTCCGTCTTTCGTGTTTTTCTCTGGCTCTCCTGTCTCAACAGGGAACCTGAGAATGCAGCCGGTGATTCAGCCAGCTGACCATAGAGCTGATCAGAGACCAGAGTGGCTCCAAACATCTCTATGGCCTAAGAAACCGGAAGCTACGAGCATTTTATGACTTAGATTTCGCCGGATGCAAACAGCTCCATTGGGAAATTATTTTATCACACCGATCTTGGTGTGGTCAGATGCTTTGAGGGCAGAGGAGAGATCTAGGGTCTAATAAAGCCCAATTTTTTCAAAAAAGAGTACCTGTCACTACCTATTGCTATCATAGGGGGTATTTACATTCCCTGAGATAACAATAAAAATGATTAAAAACAAATAAAAAATGAAAGGAACAGTTTAAAAATAAGATAAAAAAGCAAAAGGTAAACAGCAATTGCACTATGCATGTGAGGTATCACCGCGAAGGTCAGATCGAGGGCAGTAATTTTAGCAGTAGACCTCCTCTGTAAATCTAAAGTGGTAACCTGTAAAGGCTTTTAAAAATGTATTTATTTTGTTGCCACTGCACGTTTGTGCGCAATTTTAAAGCATGTCATGTTTGTTATCCATGTACTCGGCCTAAGATCATCTTTTTTTATTTCATCAAACATTTGGGCAATATAGTGTGTTTTAGTGCATTAAAATTTAAAAAAGTGTGTTTTTTCCCCAAAAAAATGCGTTTGAAAAATCACTGCGCAAATACTGTGTGGAAAAAAAAAAATGAACCACCCACCATTTTAATCTGTAGGGCATTTGCTTTAAAAAATATATATAATGTTTGGGGGTTCAAAGTAATTTTCTTGCAAAAAAAAAAAATTTTTGTAATGTAAACAAAGTGTCAGAAAGGGCTTTGTCTTCAAGTGGTTAGAAGAGTGGGTGATGTGTGACATAAGCTTCTAAATGTTGTGCATAAAATGCCAGGACAGTTGAAACCCCCCCCAAATGACCCCATTTTGGAAAGTAGACACCCCAAGCTATTTGCTCAGAGGCATGTTGAGTCCATGGAATATTTTATATTGTGACAAAAGTTGCGGGAAAGAGACAAATCTTTTTTTTTTTTTGCACAAAGTTGTCACTAAATTATATATTGCTCAAACATGCCATGGGAATATGTGAAATTACACCCCAAAATACATTCTGTTGCTTCTCCTGAGTACGGGGATACCACATGTGAGACTTTTTGGGAGCCTAGCATTGTACGGGACCCCGAAAACCAAGCACCGCCTTCAGGCTAAGGGCGTAAATTTTTTGATTTCACTCTTCACTGCCTATCACAGTTTCGGAGGCCATGGAATGCCCAGGTGGCACAAAACCCCCCCAAATGACCCTATTTTGGAAAGTAGACACCCCAAGATATTTGCTGAGAGGTATAGTGAGTATTTTGCAGACATGACTTTTTGTCACAAAGTTTTGAAAATTGAAAAAAGAAAAAAAAAATGTTTTTCTTGTCTTTCTTCATTTTAAAAAACAAATGAGAGCTGCAAAATATTCACCATGCCTCTCAGCAAATAGCTTGGGGTGTCTACTTTCCAAAATGGGGTCATTTGGGGGGGTTTGTTCCACCTGGGCATTCCATGGCCTTCGAAACTGTGATAGGCAGTGAAGAGTGAAATAAAAAATGTACAACCTTAGAAATCCTGAAGGCAGCGGTTGGTTTTCGGGGCCCCGTACGCGGCTAGGCTCCCAAAAAGTCCCACACATGTGGTATCCCCATACTCAGGAGAAGCAGCTAAATGTATTTTGGGGTGCAATTCCACATATGCCCATGGCCTGTGTGAGCAGTATATCATTTAGTGACAACTTTGTGCAAAAAAAAAATAAAAATTTGTCACTTTCCCGCAACTTGTGTCAAAATATAAAATATTCCATGGACTCAACATGCCTCTCAGCAAATAGCTTGGGGTGTCTACTTTCCAAAATGGGGTCATTTGGGGGGGTTTTGTGCCATCTGGGCATTTTACGGCCTTCAAAACTATGATAGGTAGTGAGGAGTAAAATCAAAAATTTACGCCCTTAGAAATCCTGAAGGCAGTGATTGGTTTTCGGGCCCCGTACGCGGCTAGGCTCCCAAAAAGTCCCACACATGTGGTATCCCTGTACTCAGGAGAAGCAGCTGAATGTATTTTTTGGTGCAATTCCACATATGCCCATGGCCTGTGTGAGCAATATATCATTAAGTGACAACTTTTTGTAATTTTTTTTTTTTTTGTTGTCATTATTCAATCACTTGGGACAAAAAAATTAATATTCAATGGGCTCAACATGCCTCTCAGCAATTTCCTTGGGGTGTCTACTTTCCAAAATGGGGTCATTTGGGGGGGGGGGGGGGGGGTTCTGCCCTGCCATTTTAGCACCTCAAGAAATGACATAAGGCAGTCATAAACTAAAAGCTGTGTAAATTCCAGAAAATGTACCCTAGTTTGTAGACGCTATAACTTTTACGCAAACCAATAAATACACGCTTATTGACATTTTTTTTTACCAAAGACATGTGGCCGAATACATTTTGGCCTAAATGTATGACTAAAATTGAGTTTATTGGATTTTTTTTATAACAAAAAGTAGAAAATATCATTTTTTTTTTCACAATTTTCGGTCTTTTTCCATTTATAGCGCAAAAAATAAAAAGCACAGAGGTGATCAAATACCATCAAAAGAAAGCTCTATTTGTGGGAAGAAAAGGACGCTTGGGTACAGCATTGCATGACCGCGCAATTAGCAGTTAAAGCGACGCAGTGCCAAATTGTAAAAAGTGCTCTGGTCAGGAAGGGGGTAAATCCTTCCGGGGCTGAAGTGGTTAAAAGCATTCAACAAAGTCACATAAATACCCAGTTTAAAGTGGCTCCAGATTTTGTCAACCATGTTGAGAGGTTGGTAAAGAGTGTGATGGTACAGGACAGAATTCTGTCATGGGCTCTGGCATGCGCGCAGGGGCGGGCGGAGGAATCGGCCAACTTCAAGCTTGGGTCAGGTCGATATTTCCTTCTGTCGGAAGCATGACCACGATGTCCTTTGCATGCCAGGTCAATACATGGCGGTGAACAAAAAATGTTGGGAAGATATTTCACTCTGGGTTCTGGATGGAGAGATCATTGCTGGGAAGGAAGCACCTGGGTATTATCTGGGACATAGAAGAGTTTGTTTCTTTGTCCTAAAGGATACCGATGTAATGTTAGTCATGGAGCTAGGGTATTCCTTGAACCTGTCAATAGGTAGAGGTGCATTGTATACCCTGGGCATGGTCTCTGAAATCCAGGCACAGGGATGGAATTTTGCAGTTTCGTCATTGGTTCAAGTGCTCATGTGTTGTTGGACTCAACATTTATATAGGAAGGTCTCGCATTAACCTATGCAAGTTGAGGGACAAATTGACAGTAGGGTCTCTTCATATAAGTTAGAAGCTTTGCTGCCAATTCAGAGCCCTGAAATACTGCTGATGTGCCAAAATTGCGGTAGGAAAGGCTATTGTGAGCAAGCCTGCCTAATCCCGACCCATATTTACAGTAAAGTGTTACAAGAGGTTGGGAGCGGAAAGCATAATTGGATGGGTCACATATATATGAATATATTATGGTAATGGGTTGATTTACATTATGGTATAGTGTGACATATGTGTATTTTAGGTTAGTAATATGGGTGAGTAAGGCCCTCCTCGAGACTCTGTATCTGAAAGCTGGTTAATATGTTGCTGAGTGTGTGCTTGTGAATGGTGAGTGAATAGACACCCCTTGCCTGTATTGCATCCCGCTGTGAAGATACCGGAAAGGAGAAGACACAGAATGGTGACATGGAAGCTGTCACTGAAGAATGATGCTGGTGTGTCACTCAGTGGCAAAGCGGCACATGTTGGGAAGCACAACTCGTTAAGACCATTATGGACTGTTCCATAGGATCCATGTCTGAAGAATGGTGGTATGCGCCCTTTAGGCGCAAAGCGGAAATGGTGGAACGCAACATGGTCTAATGTCATTTTTCTGGAGTTTCTCTGTCAATGTTCCTGTGTTAATGGGTAACAGTGTCTTGGTATTATCCAGAGTTTGAATTGGATCTGTCATAAATCTGTCTCCTATTCCCAAAGATCAGCCAGGCTGATACTTGAAAAGGGTTTCTTCTTGGTTGATAACAGGTCTGGAATGTAGCAAGTTGCACATTAAAGCTTGGTAGCAGATCAGAATTTGCATCTGTTTGCTTGGCTCCGGAATGTCTATTTCTGACAATACACTGCAAATAATCTTCAAAGAGAGCCATGGCTGCAAGGATGATTAATGAATGTTCTGTTACAGAAGATCAAAGGGCCAGCTAAGATTGAAGATTGACCTAGGATATACATGGACAATGCTGCCCCTAGTGGCCAATAAAGCAGAACGGACAATCTGTTGAGGAGTACTGCCCCGTAGATACTGATTTGTCGAAAGTCTAGATGGGATGGCACTGGGGTTGGGTTTGGATGGTGTATGTTTGAAGTATAAAGAGGGCATACAGGAAGGAGTTTGTCACTTTTTCGCTGTTGGTTCAAGCCGAGTGGCTGCCTGAGCCACATAACTATCTCTTGATCATCTGAGCCCAGCTTTCAGAAGAAACAAGTCTTGCGGAGAGCCTTGTGATAAGTATCTTTGATTCTTGTATTATACATTCTGTTATATGATTTGTAATATTGTAGAATCTTTCTTTAGTATTCTCATGTTAGCGTTTTTTTCCTATTTTCTTGGGAAATAAGATTTTGTTTTATTAAGCCGCGTGCTTGGTTTCATAGCTAACCTTGTATTATTGTGATATCAACAGTAACATGTGATCAGAGTTTTAATAGACTCGCGAACTATAGGGATAAACAATTTAATACATAGGTACAATAATATTTATTGTACCAATTACTTTACCATGTCAAATTCATATTCTTATACTGCTTGTATTTAAAAAAAAAAATGCATTCACCGATATATTAATGATCACAGAGCTGCACATTTTTGCTGCAGCACAGTGCTGAAAGAAAATTCTCAACATCTGGAGTACATTTCCCAGATCTAGGCAAAAGAAGGGCGTGGAGGTGTTGCAAGTTGAGCCAGGAGAAAAGCAGGTATACGGTCTAAAGCCTAGTACACACTAGTAGTTTTTTTTTTCATTCAACCCAGCAGGGCTGAATGAAAAAAAACTGACAGCTCAGGAGGAGCCACTATACTAACTTATCTGACGCTGGTACAGCAATCTCCCCTGCTGTTCTATTGTGTTCTGACAGGAGGGTGGCCCCCCGCCAGCGCTCTCAGCCATTGGCAGGGAGTACTGATCGGGAGACCCTTTTCGGTTATGCCCCTTCGACAGACAGAGGGCGGCTGAATGGCCCCCTTCTGTCAGACCGACTCCAGTACACACAGCCGAATGTTGGCTGGTTTCTATTGAATCGGCTGATGCCGCCTGACATTCGGCCTGTGTGTACTAGGTGTAACCCTCTCCTTCCCCTACAGTTTTTTTTCAGTATTTATTCTGCTTTTCTGCAAAGAGGTGGGGATGGGGGCACTTTAAAAGCGGACTTTGCATCTTCCCAGGCTTTGTTTTATATATATATATAATTTGTTTTTCTTTCGGTGAGGTCTATTGCGAGCATCCTTTTACCACTAATAGCAGTAGCAGCAGAAGACACATTTTCTAGAATCAAGAAGGAATGTGTCACCGGGAGCACCATTCATGTCAGCACCAGAGAAAAAAAGTCAAATTATACAGTAGACTTGGACTCTGAAAGTTTATTTTCAAATGGATCTTCTCAAAAATGGAGTCAGTTATTTCACATTACCACAACCATTCTCGTTTGTTCATACAATGTTTTGTGTTTATAACGTGAAAATGAAAAATCTTTATTTTTAAGAAATAAGAGAACAATTTAAACAAATGTTTTTGTTTGTTCTCATTGTGAACAGATAATCTTAAAATGTATCTAAACACAAAAAACAAAAAATATATTGCAGCTTACCAGTCCTTCGATGATGTCGCTGCATTTGTTTTCTTTTATTTTTATCTGGTGATTCTAGCAGTAACCAGTGCAAGGATGACACTGCTCACTTACCTTTCTGTATCAGGACAACAGAAACAAGTTAGACCTTTGGAACCCTGCCCCTTTCTAGTTCACCAATTAAAAATATAGAGGGGCATGCTTCTATAGTCCTCAAGGATAGTCTACAAAAATGCAATTGATAACAGTCCGCACAAGCGAAGCCGAGATTTCTGGTAAGATCCATTGGTATTTTTTTTTAATAATAAACAGATATAACAAACTGCTTTCACTTGTATATTTAACAGACCAAAGGGGATAAAAAGATAAAATATATAGTTTGTATTTACATACTTTAAATCTGTAATGGAAAAAATAAAGCGAGTCGGAGCAGCAACCTCGTGTGTTTTCATAAATAGGCATGGAAAGAGAAAAAGCTAATAAATAAATCTGAATTGGTGTTTTGTTTTTTTTTTTTTTTTTTGAATAAAGTGTAAATATTTTTTTTATACACTAAGACGTGTACATTTTCTAATTTCCATATACTGTCTTTATACCAGTTGTATGGAGATTGCCTTACTGTGTGCAGTTATTGTGAACAAGCTGGAGAACAGTTACCCTTTTCTTGGAAACAATGATTATATGCCCCATCTCATCTTTACTATTGTGAGTGCGTGTCAAGAAAACCGAGTTTATGACGTGCTCAAAAAACTGCGCATGCACAAAGAATAGTCCAGAGAGCTGTGCACAGAATCAGGGTAGTGTGCACATTTGAGCGTGAGCATGCACAGACTAATGGACTTTGTTGCTCAGTGGCCTAGTTAAAGCACAAGACTTAAAGTGGTTGTAAAGGCAGAAGGTTTTTATACTAATTTATTTATATGCATTAAGATAAAAAAAACCTTCTGTGTGTAGCAGCCCCCCTCATACTTACCTGAGCCCCACCTCTATCCACCGATGTGCACAAGTGCCTCGGCCACCTGGGACTCTCCCTCCTGATTGGCTAACTGACATTGACAGCAGCGTGAGCCAATCAGGAGGGGGAGGGGGCGGGGCCAAACCACAGCTCCATGTCTGAATGGACACACAGAGCTGCAACTCGGCTCCGGTGCCCCCATAGCAAGCTGCCCTCGACAGGAGGGAGGGTCCAGGAGCACCATAAAGGATCCTGAGAAAGGGAGGATCCAGGCTACTCTGTGCAAAAACATTTCACAGGACAGGTAAGTATAACATGTTTGAAAAAAAAACCTAGACTTTGTTATAAAATTTAAGATTATTACTGAGTGGTCGTCAGCTCCTGTGGCCAGATCCTGCTTGTTCCTGTGTTATACCCGTTTTGTCTTCTGACTACACCAGACATTGATCCCTCTGGTACCTGACCTTTGGCTTGTTTCTTGACTATGCATCTTGCTTATTTTGGATCTTCTGCTTGTGTGATTCTGACCTCAGCCTGGCTCTTTTTTTTTTGCTCTCTAGTGAATCTGCATCTCTGCTGTCCAAAAGTTGCCTACTTCTGCTTGTCTGACAACATTCCTGCCTTCTGTTTCTGCAAGTCCTGTGACGGCACCCAGCATGAATTCCTGTTCTCCAGCTTCTACTTCACAAGCCCCGGTTCTTGTGCTGGCCATCTGCAGTCCAGCTGCTTAGCGGGAGATCGCTCTGTTGATCTCTGCTGAGCTGGCGGATGACAGGTCCGTCTCTACTCACTGAGCGGGGAGGGACCTGTCAGAGCCCTGCTGATTTCTATGGAAAGATCGGACGAAAACGGACAGCATATCCATTTTCATCAGATCTCATCCGATCCGACGGATGGCTGAACGTATCGCCATACGTTTTTAGCGGATCGGATGGCAGACGGGTGTCAGCGGACACATCTCCGCTGACATCCGCCTGCCTATAGGAATCAATGGAAAAGAGGTGGATCTGAGTGGGCTTATGTGAAAGGGGCCTAAAGGAGAGCCCTTTCATCAGTTTGGCCTCTACCAGATATGTGAGCATTATTAGCATCTTGCCACATATAATTTTGGTAACACACAAGGTTGCTGCGGCCCGTCATACAACATTTTGCTTATTCATCCAATCTTGGAGCAGCAGCATCTCAGACGTTTGCATCTACATTTACTGAATTATATTTGTAAATAACGCTTTACCATAGTCACTTCATTTTTAAATGTGTTGCCTTGGGATTTACAAAGCTATTACTGATATGGTGCTCATGAATGGTTGTATTGTTTTTGTTTTATTTGTTGAAATCTTTACTGTTTTTCAATGCAAATGTTGCCAGATATACTGTAGGATGGATGGGGGTACAAAATGGTAACCATATTTGCACTGCTTTCATAATAAATGTGCTTAGGGAACTTGATAAGGCAAACATGTTTCTAACACCCTGTTCACAATGAATGAGTCTTTGAAATCACACTACTTCAGCGCGATTTCAAAGCTACCGGTCAGTACGATTTCATGTATGGCCTGCAGACATGTGTGCGACTTCATACACCGATGCCTATGCAAGTCGTACTTAAAATTTGCAAAAATAGTGCAGGAACCTTTTTCAAATTGGTGTAAGTCAGAGTCACACCGATTTGAAGAGTTCCACAGGCACAAATAGAGTGGGACTTGTCATACGATTTTAAACTGTCAAATCATATGACAAGTCGCACTGGTGTGAACGGGGGCTAAAGTAACAAGAGCTGAAACTCAGATACCTTGTGGTGCCTTCAAACACCTGTGTTAGTCTTTAAATCTTTCCGTGTTCCATATGGAGCCTTGACTTCTTTGCAAGTCTAGATTGCACCCCAACTCTTCCAATTGGAAAGCCTCACTCTTTGTTAAATGTCAAAGCCTCTACTGCCCACTGATGGACCGGCACTTGTCTGCTAAATGGCTAAGGACAGCATAGTGCTAAGATCAGATGGGGCTTAAAGTGGATGTAAACCGTAAATGTATTTAGTTTGCTAAAGCCCTGTTTTCACATTATTTCTTGTTGCTTCACAGTGCTGCTGATCTCCTGCAGCCAATTCCTGTCTACATACATGAATTCCAATGATGACTGTATGGCATTCTCGGAGTATGTCCTCCAGCAGTAAAAACAGACTGCCATGCCTGCAAAATGAGTGTCAAAATGGCCACCTCCTCCTGATTTGGGACACATTCATTCACCTAGGATGCTGGCATTGGAAGCATGGCTGAGCCAAAGGCAATTTTGGTACAGTTATATTTTAAGAAAATCTTCATTTACATTTCCACACAACATCTCCAAGATTTATTTATTTTTGTAATGGCAACATATAGCCATTGATATTATACTATAAAGTCTTCTCCACTTTGTGGGGAACCTAAAACCTTGTTTGTTAAACATGCAGCAGTTAATTGGCACAGCTTATATAAAAGAAGGAAGTATGTCTGCTGGTAAAAACAGTCACAACTTCTGTTTCCTGATTGACTGCTGTAAGTGACAGAGATATTTCCAATATTATTTAGGCAGCATGTTACAAATAAATACAATTTCATCTTTGTGGAAATAGCTCAATTAGCTATGAAAAACCAAAATGTAATCCATCTAGATGAAAGATTATAAATGTCAATATTTTATAAACTGTAATATAGAATATATATATATATACACACACACATACACACACACACACACACACACACACACACACACACACACAGATAACAGATGCAGAAAAATACATTTCATACAATTATATTGTTGCAAATCACTAGGTGACACATACAAAATGGAGCTGGGTTCAAAATGGAAATTTTATACAATGTTTTGTAAATTCACTATTATGTAGCAGTGAACAATGTAATACAAAACAGCATACCGTAAAAATATGGTTTTATTTGCATGCACATTTACACATATATTGTAAACAGCCAAAACTATAATTCTTGGTATATCCAACAAACATTCACATTTATAAAGTTTGAAAAAACATTGGTGAGACTATGGACCTTATGTGGTTATTCCCCCCCCCCCCCCCCCCATTGCCAGTTAATAATGAATTTAGTGGATTTATAAAAACTGTATGAGGAAATGTTTATGTTACCAACACAAACCGTATCAATATCTGCTTATATTTGAAACTTGCTTGGATAGAACACGCTTTGATATTATGATTAGCACAGACAGTTCTTTCAGTATAAAGAAGCAATATTTTAGAAATTCAGCTTTATTGGCACTGTCCAGAATCCAGGGTAGCTTCAAAGTTCAGAAGACATCTTATAAATGTATAACCTAGAGTCGCCTCCAACCTGACCCATTAAGTACATGGTGCCTAGCATATTGTCTTCCAAGATGACGTGTCAAATTCTTTTAATTTCACCTGGCAGTGACCATTAATTTTTGGAGCCAAATCCTATAATCCTTGATGTAATGGTTTGCACAATCTCTCTTGATCCTAAACTCTGCCCACTGGGTATTACCATTGACAGCGGCCCTGTTAACAAAACTAACACTAACTCACCTTCAATAGCAATCCTTAACAAATATACACTTAAGCCTCTTAACTTCTGCTGTTTACTTACCCTAGGAGCACAGCTGAGGCCTTCTCCAAAGCTAACAACTGTAAAGAAGAAATCTCTTTCAGTACTGCCTGTGCAGTGAGTCCTCTCAGATTGACTAGGGTGTACTATGAGACTAAAACCGCTTACAGTCTATAAGGCCAGCCAGCTATACAAGTCTATATGGCCAGGATTAAGGAGGATTTTACCAGACAAATATTTAGAAAATATTTACTAAAACAGGATGTTTGTATATACCATAAAACCTTTTTTATGGAATTCATTGAGGGGGTAAAGAAAGTCTTCAACTGTTGGGTTATACAACTGGCTACTGGATGACTAGACACTGGCAAACAAAAAAAAAATATAGGCAAGCCCAATATAACCCCCTTCTATGCCCAGCATGCCACAGTTTGTAGCAAGCAATACCAAGACCACCGAAAAACATACCTGGGGACTGCCTGCTGCTCAAGAGCTGCCTGAAAGACTAATGAGTCTGAGGACGTATGAGGCCTAACCCCCTGCCTGATAGGGGAACCCATCATGACTGAAAAGGTGGAGACCAATCTACTGCTCAAGACAGAGAAAAACAGATGATCATTATTCAGAAAGGAAACACAAGGGACAAGGCACCAAACCATGGTCCAAGAAGTGAGAAGCTTATCAATATGAACCTCCAAAAGAGTGGAAGAGACGTGGTAAACAAGGGAGGGGAGCAAGCCCCTAACAGAATATGGGTACCAGACAAAAAACCCTATAACCAACATCCTGGTAAAAGAAAGATGAATCAGCCCAAGTAGGAAGGCCCTGAGCCTCTATTCATCAGATCCAAAAAGGATCAAGGACAAACAACTTTGATCCTAGATCAATAGCCAGAACAGACAGCCACCTCGCCAAGGCAAGACTTGAGAATAACTAAAATCTACAAAACCTGCAAAAGAGTGTGAAGTGGCTCCTGAATCCATCTGGAGAACCCAGGTTTCAACAGCATAACTAAAAGAGTAAGGTGCAGGGTAAGCACTTCAACAGGGGTGAGCAGGATTTGGAAGTTAGAATACCTAACTACAAACCAGTGAGATTTAATGCTACCCGGAAGCTGAGGAACAAGCTCAACACACTAGCATGAAAGAGGATCCTCAGAGGGAACCTACTAAAAAAAAATCCTACCTATCCTTGACTTTAAAGAGTCAGAGGGATAAAGATGCTCCTGACTCTCCAGATCTAACAAAAGCACAGAATCTGTGTACACAGTCCTATCAGGGCAGTCAAGAGTAAATCCAAAACATGGAAGAGCATCAGAAAAGCCTTCTACACAAGCCTGTAGCCCATATGAAGGAACAGGGGCCCATAAAGTCCCAATAAATAATTAAGGAATTTCCTGTAACTCAGAGGGCAATAGGGGACTAATTTATTCTGCCTGCAGATCGCTGTGTCACGGGGCATGCCTCTGAAGTCCCTTACCTGCAACACAGGGTCAGGAATGCATCTCAGTACATTGACCTCTCCTCCATGTCTGGAAACAAACCAGTTGGGAACAAATGGCCTTAAAAGATTTTTCCTAAAGGGATTAGTGCAGATAAGGTTAAGTCCTCAAGTTCTGTCAACAACAGGACCAAATTACCACTCCTGTTCCACCTAGTTGGTAAACATACCAGTACCTAGATATTGTACAGTGGTGTATGTATCAGAAGACCTGACCAGAGAGGGATACAGCAATGTAGAAAGAACCATCTGTTGTGGAATGTGGCTTCAGGAGCTAGACCCACAACTACAGAGAAAAGGGCTGAGGTAGATTGAAAAGGAAGAATATTGGAGGTGATTCAGAGGGGAAGGTCCCTAAATGCCCAAAACTCCTGAAAATGTTGGGTGGATAAATCACGGGCTAATGAAGGGGGCATGAAGATAAACATGCTGTGGACCAATTTACTGAAGAACCATGCTGGTTAACATTGCCTGCTGGTGATATGCATTTTTAAGAGCAAATAGCTGTGCAGACCCAGATGAATGTTGCAGGCACTTAGCCCATCTGGGAAATGTTGTCCAGTAGAGCCCATAGTGACTGCTCTTTTCACAGGATGTTGCTTGAGTGTTTCACAATGGGGATGCCATGAAAAAGCACTGGGAAATACACTAGAGCCAGCTCACTAAGTACAAAGTAGGTCAAAGTAAACTCAATGTTGTTCCCAACTAACTTAGCAGGTCAGATGGTCCCTCTGGGGGGTGATGACACTAATGCATATTAGTTACCACTGATGGCCCAACATGCCCCAGGGGAAGCAAATTGCTCGGAGGGAAAGGGCAGAGGCCAGGGTGGGACTAGGCCAACAGAGAAGCTAGAGTAAGAACCCCCGGGTTCAGCAAACCCCAAGGAGGAAGGGGAAGATCAGCTAACCTATGTAATGGCACAAGCTATAGGAGCAAGCCTGTAGACCTAAAAGGGGTGCTATCTGCACCTGAATGAAAGCAGACTATAGAAAGGCCCACAAGGATTGGCAACCCCTCACTTATGACCTTCATGCTGAAGACTTCTCTGATGGTTTAACATGTTTTTTACTACCAACCCTGTGGGCTACAGGAGAACCAGGCTTACATGGTCTGGTTGCACCTACAGCAGGTGAGGGATGGGACTCAGCTGACCTTTCCTTAGACTTCTTAAGCTGAGACAGGTGAATGCACTGACCTCCAGTGAAAAATCTCATTTCAAGAGTAAGGAATCCCACAAAAACCAAGCTAGTCAGACGTTACTGGGATACAGCATCTGCCTCACAATGACATAACCAGATTGCTGTGCACCCCTGTATAGCCAACAAACCCAGAAAAGACACAAGTTTAGGTGCTTCCAGCAACTGAAGCATTGGCTCCAGAAATCTGTTCTACATGCTCTATAAGGAAGGGGTCCACAGCTTTAATGAGGAGGTCTAGTTTGAGTGATTTAACCCAATTCACCCAAGTTTGGCAGAATAATTTCCCCACCAGAAAAGAGCAAAGAAGAGGGCTGGCTGGGTGTTGAGGAAGGATTATAGCTGTTGGTCAGTAGGTAAAAAAAAAAAGGTAAGAACTCCATCTACTGGAGAAGGTAGATCACTAGCAGATCCACAGAGGGTATAGACCACTGTTTAATGGACTTCCTCCTAAAGGGGAACAAATCCCTTGATACTGTTTGACTGGAAAGAGAGCACAGAGCATGTGCTTGCGACATTCCACTCTGCGCATGACATCAGCAATCAGTCCCTCAGCGTTAACCCCTTCTGTAAAACTGTTGGAAGGTTAAAGGTGCCCAGAAGTGCAAATGACAAGGTAGCTCCTGTTGCTCAGCCCAATCAGTCTACTCACAGACAGTCTTCTGAGATAGGGCAATCACTAAGGCAATTGTTAGCGGCTTTGGACCTGGAAAGTGCATCATAGCTAACTTGTTACAAACAGGATCTGGAAAACGCCTAATGCAGAACCCAGTGCCCGAATGTCACTTTCAGGTTAGTCCTGCAACATCCAATCCAGCAGGAAGGATATGGGTTTGGCACTCCAAAGCTAGGCTAAGGAAAGGCAGATCTGGATATCTGCCATTTAGAGACTAGCTCAAGCAGTAATGTAGCATGGAATATTAGTTGGAGGAAAACTGAAGAAAAATGGTAGCAAAATATAGTTAGACTTTCTTAGCAGAGTTCAAGAAAAGATATCCATTGAACTCTTTCAGCTCCCTACAAACATCAATGCTCAGACTGGGAAAAGAAATGATAGCAAACCCATCAGTGCCCTACCAAATGTTGTCAATGTATCTCTTTGCAGACAGTCCTGTTGATGTCCATTGGGACACGATGACTGCACTAACACAGATGCTGCTCACAATTTGACAGCCATGTGGGTGCACAGCTGCGAATGCGCACTGTGTGTCGAGCAGCACACTTGTAAGTGTACGGCTGTCAAAATGGGAGCAGCGACTGTGTCTGCCACTGCATCCCAATTGACCTGAATGGCACTGCCTGAACGAGGATACACAGAACACCTGTTCATCCCCATGCAGGCAAACACAGCCCTCTCACGGATGCACACTATTATGCACGTGTGAATGAGGCCGAACACTCTGAACACGATTTCAGGATAGGAGCGCAGGAGACAACCTCGTCAGTGCTCTGCTGTTTCTGCATTGTCCAATCTGCAGGCAAGTCTTTAAACCAAGCTACATTGTTCAACTCCTTTGAAGGTGAGAGACCTTGCTAGGCTGTATGGCAGGGATGTGTGCAACTAATTGAACAGAATTACAAATATTTTGGAAGGTAAGACAATTAACATATGTCTCTGGAACTGGAGCACGCCCCATTTTAGCTAAAGTGTGTTAAAATGTATTACAGAATATTTCACTTTACTTACTGTCAGAAGGGTGGCCACAAATGTAATATTCTTCACCTGGGTACAGGTTTATTACGAAGTGATTGCTTTTGATTTGGAAAAATGCATCAACCTGGAACAAAGACTCCACCCCAATCTAGGGCTATTGAATTTTGCTTTCTTCAAGTAAGGACACTTTAAAGATACACCTAAAGCAAACCACGGGAATTTCATCTCATTCTAAATAATCAGGTAATAAAAAAGACACCAGCATGAATTTCCACTATTTAGTGCATGTGAGAGAGGTCCCCATAGCTTGTAAACAACAGTGCTGGTATATTTCTACAGTTGGAGCATAAGAGGAAGCTTTCTAAACTTTCCTACATTATTTTATGCCATAAAAGTCTTCCAAGATTTTTGTTGCAAATCTGTTCACCATAAACCTTTAGAAGCTCAAAATTGTTCCAAAACTGTATGTAAGTGATTGTTATTTAAAAAAAAAAAATAATCGAAGCTTTACAAACATATCATACTTACCTCCACTGTGCAGCTTGTTTTGCACAGAGTGGCCCCGGACAATGTCTTCTGGGGTCCCTTGGCGGCTCTTGCGGCTCCTCCCAGCATCAGATAACCCCCTAGAATAGCTGTTCTGGGGGATTACCTTGTGGGCATGCTCCTGAGTCCATCATTCGGCGTCCATAGCCGCCAAATGTATGACTCTGCCCCGGCGTCATTGGATTTGATTGACAGCAGCGGTAGCCAATGGCTGCGATCAATCTATCCAATCAAGAGCCGAGAACCCAGGGCAAAGGGAAATTCCAGGGCTCAGGTAAGTAAAACAGTGGGGCTAGGGGGCCGGTCACTGCCAGGTGTTTTTTCACCTTAACGCATAGGATGCATTAAGGTGAAAAAACATGAGGGTTTACAACCCCTTTAAGAGTGAAAACTAGGGGTGCACCAAATTGGAAATTTTGGTACAGAAACCAAAACCGAAAATGAAGGCTGCACTAGGCCGAAAACGATACAGAAAATGAGTTTTTAAAAAATATTTATATTTTTATATACAATTGTATTATATTCGACTTTTTAAATAATATCATCAATTTAAATTAATATGAATTCATTGTTAGCCATTATTGGCACCTTTTAGTGCAAGAAAGGTCAAGAAAAATGCAGTCCTCAGTCTCTAACCATCTCTTGTATCATGTCCTCAGTCTCTGACCATCTCTTGTATCATGTCCCCAGTCTCTGACCATCTCCTATATCATGTCTGCAATCTCCTACTTAAACACACTGCTAATAGTATTAGCAAAATTTCCATTCGGCGCACCTCTAGCAGACATGATACAGGAGATGGTCAGAGAATGCAGACATGATACAAGAGATCAATGCAGCTTCACCAGTGCCTGTCAGATGCAGCCTACCAGTCAGATTCAGCAGCCTGTCTGTGCCATTCACGCAGCCTCACCAGTGCCTGTGCCCATCAGATGCAGCAGCCTAGCAGTGCCCATGACATGCAGCCCACCAGTGCCCATCATGTACATTCTACCAGTGCCCATGAAATGCAGCAAGCAGTGCCATCAAATACAGCCTATCAGTGCCTCACGACATGCAGCCTGCCAGTGCCCATCATGTACAGCCTACCAGTGCCCATCATGTACAGCCTACCAGTGTCTGGTAATGCGATGTCATGCTGTGTGTCAGAGCTGGATCTGAATCGCCGTGCAGCTGCTGTAACGATGTCCCACCTCCTATGACACACGGCACAATAATTCCTAGCATTGGATCAGTGTGCCGTCTATCACAAGTGGCAGTCTAGGAGGCGGGACATTGTTACAGTGGCTGCACGGCGATTCAGATCTCTGACACACAGCGTGAGATTGCGCTACTAGGCATTGGGGAGGCTCACGACACTCGGGAGAACAGCAGGAGGGAGGGGAGACTACTAGGGGCGCACGGGGATAATACATGTGCGGCACCCAGTGGGAAGGCCCCGCCCCCTTTTGAGCTCTATTATCGGCACTTTTTTTCTTTCAGCCGACTGCTGAAAACACCATTTTGAGCCAATATGTTTCAGCGGCCGAAATTTCGGTGCACCACTAGTGAAAACATCACAAGAATAAGGACATCTTTAGCTATATAAAAGATATTAAGATGCATGACTTTAATTTCAATTATATTGTAACAATCTTTAGGTTTGGTGTATATTGAGAGTTATCTGTACATGTACTATGTGCTCAAAACATAAAAATAAATATGTGCAAGGAAAAGCAGCATAAAACTATGTGTATCACCTTTAATTATGGCCCCTCAAAAAACTGCCTGGATCTTTAGAATGTACACATAAATCAAGTACTTCATCCTGTCAACTCCAAAGGTAGCTCTCTGCCACACAGAATCTCCCACTGGCGGGCAAGGAGCGATATCAACTTTTCCCGGCTGTCAGCACTTGGAATAAAGATGTACCACTGTACTTCCTGATTATTGCCACAGGCTTTCTGACTGTTGCAGGGACTTAAAGGTTCTGCAAAATGATCCATAGATAAACTTTGCATCAGGTCTTGGTTGCTAGAGTCATCAAACACAAATGTAAGAGTCTGAGGATAAGTCTGATAGCCCATCAACACACGGTCTAAATCCCGAATACGCCTCCCATCCACTAACTGGTACTTATCTTTCTTTGGGGGTTCTTTGGCAAAATCAGGAAGTGGGTAACTGATGTAATCTTCATTGAACAGAAATAGATCTGAGCTTGTGAGAATGAGGGTTTTAGGTTGCAACAAGGCTTCTTGGTCAGTTCCTTCTGCTGTGCTTACTTGGAAAGCCAGGACATACAGTAAGATGTTTAAAGATGGCAATGTTCCCGGAGAGTCAGTGCTTTCTGTTACAATGTAAGTAAGATCCCCAATTTCTTCTTCATTTGGATATATAAACTTCACTCTGCTGGAATGGATCATTTCATAGTTTTCCATGGTTCCTGGAACAGAAAATGCATAAAATATAATTTTGTGTTATATAATCCACATATGAGAGAAGATAAGGGAAGGTAATTGGAAAGGAGGGAAAAAGCAGTGCTCCTATTTGTCCCTATTTGCTTCCAAAGAGATAGGGCTAACATGGGTGTATTTTTTTTTTTTTTTTTTTTTATCCAACTGTTGGTGAATTCAGGTGGATTTCAGTGGGGTAAGCACAGAATAAAAGTAGAGATTCAGGCTGCATTCACACCTGAGCATTTTGTTTTCAGGCAGAAAGTTGCGCGTTTTTACTGCGATTTTGCACAGGTCAAAAGGTCACCAATGTAAAAAGCAGGAAACGCCTGTAATCTGCCAAAAAAGAAGCTCATGTACTTTTTTGAGCTTCAGGCATTTTTCTTCAGGCTACAAAACGCTCAGACGCTCAGAGGGGCCATTTAAATGAATGGGATTTGGCTTGTTGGGGATTTTTCGGGCATTTTTTCTGGCGTTTTACAAGCTGAAAATGCTCAGGTGTGAATGCAGCTTAAGGGTTCATTCACACCAGATGCTGTGTTGTAATGCAGCGGCTGGTGTTCAGTGCAGTCCAGCGGGATCCCTGCATTGTTCATTTGTGGTCACTCGGTGCAAGGTGGTGGATTGCCTTGCGCTTAAAAAAATAAAACAAAAAACTTTTTTTTTTAGTGCACAATGCCTGCACACCACGGCAATGCATGGGTTTGCACCAGTGGCTTAGCTAGGGGGGTACAGACCGCACCTGGGTGACACCCACCAGAGGGGTGACACCAGGGGCAGACTAAGCTGGGCCGCTCTGATGCCCCCTGAAAGGCAGCAATGCTTCCACTGCAGACATGCAGGGCCAGTGGAAGCAGTCTTTAAACAAAACTGCATTGGGTTACAGCCGGAATGGGGAGGGGAGCCTACCAGAGCAGACAGAGGGGATCAATCACAGCTTGTACTGGGACGCCAACCAAAATCCCACTTCCTGGATTGGCTCCTATATTGGCTAGCAAAAATCTCTAAGAGGACATCCCTGATGGGTTTTAAAGGGGTGAACCAAATTAGGGATTTTATGTTTGCCTTGTAGAATAAGGTGATTTGAGTAAGAAATACCAGCATCCACTTAAGACACAGAGATAGATGGGATGGTACGCACACATGTATCAAGCTAGGATCATGCATGCACACACATGGGCATTTGTATTAGTATCCATAGATAGTTACATAGTTACATAGTTAGTCAGGTTGAAAAAAGACACAAGTCCATCCAGTCCAACCATAAAAAAAAAAAAAAAAAAAAAAAAAAACGTACAATCCAATATACCCAATACTATACCCACAGTTGATCCAGAGGAAGGCAAAAAACCCCAGCAGAGCATGCTCCAATTTGCTACAGCAGGGGAAAAAATTCCTTCCCGATCCCAGAGAGGCAATCGGATTTTCCCTGGATCAACTTTACCTATAAATGTCAGTACCCAGTTATATTATGTACATTTAGGAAAGTATCCAGGCCTTTCTTAAAGCAATCTACTGAGCTAGCCAGAACCACCTCTGGAGGGAGTCTATTCCACATTTTCACAGCTCTTACTGTGAAGAAACCTTTCCGTATTTGGAGATGAAATCTCTTTTCCTCCAGTCGTAAAGAGTGCCCCCTTGTCCTCTGTGTTGACCGTAAAGTGAATAACTCAACACCAAGTTCACTATATGGACCCCTTATATATTTAAACATGTTGATCATATCCCCCCTTATTCTCCTCTTCTCAAGAGTGAACAAATTCAGTTCCTCTAATCTTTCCTCATAGCTGAGCTCCCCCATGCCTCTTATCAGTTTGGTTGCCCTTCTCTGCACTTTCTCCAGTTCCCCGATATCCTTTTTGAGAACTGGTGTCCAAAACTGAACGGCATATTCCAGATGAGGTCTTACTAATGATTTGAACAGGGGCAAAATGATATCTCTCTCTCTGGAGTCCATACCTCTTTTAATACAAGAAAGAACTTTGCTCGCTTTGGAAACCGCAGCTTGGCATTGCATGCTATTATTGAGCTTATGATCTACCAAAACCCCCAGATCCTTCTCCACTACAGATTCCCCCAGTTGTACTCCCCCTAGCATGTATGATGCATGCATATTCTTAGCCCCCAAGTGCATAACTTTACATTTCTCAACATTAAACCTCATCTGCCACATAGTCGCCCAATTAGACAGAGCATTGAGGTCAGCTTGTAAATTGGAGACATCCTGTAAGGACGTTATTCCACTGCATAGCTTGGTGTCATCTGCAAAGACAGAAATGTTACTTTTGATCCCAGATCCAATATCATTTATAAAGATATTAAAGAGTAAGGGTCCCAGCACTGAACCTTGGGGTACACCACTGATAACCTTAGACCATTCAGAGTAAGAATCATTAACCACTACTCTCTGAATTCTGTCTTTTAGCCAGTTTTCTATCCATTTACAAACTGATATTTCCAAGCCTGTAGACTTTAACTTACACATGAGCCGTGTGTGCGGAACTGTATCAAACGCTTTTGCAAAATCCAAATAAACCACGTCCACAGCCACCCCTCTGTCCAAGGTTTTACTTACCTCTTCATAAAAAGAAATCAGGTTTGTCTGACAACTTCTGTCTTTCATGAACCCATGCTGTCTGTTGCTTAAAATGTTTTTTTCCAGCAAGAACTCGTCTATGTGGTCTTTTATTAAACGCTCCAGTATCTTCCCGACTATAGAAGTTAAACTAACAGGTCTATAGTTACTTGGTAAAGACTTTGATCCCTTTTTAAATATAGGCACCACGTTCGCCCTGCGCCAATCCTTTTTTTTTTTTTTTTTTTTTTTTTTTTTTTTATACCACATCAGTGTTCGTTTTCGGGGGTGAAAGTTTCACCTTAACGGTTCAATCCTTTCCCGACTCATTACTCACATCATAGTGGCTTTAATATCATTTTTTTTTTTTCCCCCCTTACGGTATTACCGGTCTCTTTTATAGCTATCTTCTTATTGGTAGCATCAAACTGACCTATCTAATTTTTAATCATGAATCTGAACTTAACCCCCTGTTAAACCCCCCTAATCAAACCCCCTACCCTTCCCCTCCCTCGCCCTACCTCACCCTACCCCCTCACAGCAACTTATATTTCTTTCCCCGTACTCCATCATGTTAATTGAATCCCCCTCCCACAATGGACACCACTTCTGCTGTCTATTCCTCAACCCTTCTTGCTGGATTCCCCCGCAAACTCTATTGAGTCCTCAAGACCTCTAGTACCCTTGTTGAGCTTTTAAATTTTTGCCACTTCTTCCATTTTTCCTCGAACTCTTCCAATTCCACTTCCTCAGCACATCTCAAATACTCTAAATTCTGGATTTCGTTTATTTTGTCATACCATTCTTGTATTGTTGGGCCTTGTTTCTCCTGCCAGTGGGTTACAAACAAACTCTTAGCTGCATTCAACATATGAGGGACTAGTGTTCTCAAGTAAGATTCAGTTGACATTCTGAAGCCGTGGAACAGACATGCCCATGGGTCATCCGGCACAACTATTTGGGTTATCTCACCGATGATTTTCCTAATATCGTCCCAGAATTCCCTTATCCTTGTACAGTGCCACCAAACGTGTGCCGTTGTACCCAATTCCATACATCCCCTCCAGCATAGTTGTGAAATTTCGTTCTGGTATTTAGAAACTCTGTCTGGGGTAATATACCATCTTGACAAGCATTTGTAATTCAGCTCAGACATTTTGTAGTTTACCGAAGTACCATGAACTCGTTTCAGTAAGGTTATGACCTCATCTTCTTTAAGTTTTGATTTTAGTTCTGATTCCCATTTTTTGATGTATGCTGGAATGTCTGTTCCCTTCAGGTCAACTAGTATCCTATAAGTTTTTGAGATCCCCTTCTTCCCATCTTGACCAACACAGAGCTTCTCAAACGGTTTGAGGTTGTCCGTCATTCTAATTGGTTGGGGGAGCGTTTCGATAAAGTTTTTTAACTGACTGTATCGCCACCTATTAAGGGTCAGAAGGTCACTCCTACTTTTCAGGTCCTGAAATGAGCATATTTTACCTTGCTGCATAACATCCTTTAGCTGAGCTCCTCCTTGCAATATCCATCTCCCACTTACATTCTCCATTCCCGGTGCAAAAAACTCAGTGTCCCTCAGGGGGATCAAAGGAGAGTTATACTCCCATTTTTCCCGCCTGTGCAAATTATCCCATACTTTCAGAGTATGCCTAGTGATACTGTGTGCCTCAAGACTTAGTTTCCTATAGTGTGAAGGTATCCAAATAACTTTACTTAACTCTACTTTACTAATTGTATTTTCCATTTTAACCCACCTCTTCTCATTGTTTCCTTTTGCCCAATCTATAATTCTAGATAATGTGATAGCTTCGTGATATAATCTAATGTCCGGTGCTCCCCACCCCCCTTTCTCTTTATCCCTTGCCAAAGTGTCATAACTTATACGTGACTTTTTCCCCCTCCAAACAAATTTAATAATAAGAGAATGCAGTTTTTTGAGATATACTTGTGGAAGCGGGACTGGTAACATCTGCATTTTAAATAAAATCTTTGGTAAGATTGCCATTTTAACAATATTAATTCTTCCCCCCCATGACAACTGTCCTCTTGTGATTTTATTCAACTCCTTCTTAATCTCATTTAGGAGGGGAATAAAATTGGCCTGAAATAGTGACTCTCTATTTCCTGTTATTTTTACCCCAAGATAGTTTATCTCCTTTTTCCCCCATAAAAAGGGGAATTCTTTGTGGACTGTATGATCTTTTTTGTCAGTCTTGATTTCTAATATTTCAGATTTAATTGGATTAATCTTAAAGTTTGATATTTCTCCGTAATCTTTCAGAGTCTTTAGCAGGTTAGGCAGAGTTATTCTAGGTCTTGTAATATACAATAAAATGTCATCTGCAAAAGCAGCCAATTTGTGTTCTTCCTCACCATCCGAAACCCCCGAGATGTCCGGATTGAGTCTTATCCGTTCGAGCAAAGGCTCAAGCGTCAACACAAACAAAAGAGGGGACAATGGGCAGCCCTGTCTTGTTCCGTTTGACATTTTAAATGATTCTGACAGCGCTCCATTGACCTTAACCCTTGCTGAGGGACGTGTGTACATTGCCTTTATTCTTCTAATCATAATTGGTCCCAGTCCTATTTCCTCCAGCACACTGAACATGAAGCCCCAGTCTACCCTGTCAAAAGCTTTCTCAGCGTCTACTGACAGGAGTAGACCTGGGGCTCCACTGTCTCTCATTTTTTGGATTACCATAAGTGTTCTAATCCCATTGTCGCGTCCCTCCCTACCCGGGATGAATCCCGCCTGGTCTGGGTGTATCATATTATTTAAAATATGCTTCACTCTCCCAGCCAGTATTTTCGCAAACAATTTCGTGTCTGCGTTAAGGAGTGCTATTGGCCTATAACTGGAACAGAGAGTACTGTCTTTACCCTCCTTCAAAATAATGGCAATAATTGCCTCTGACGCTTCTTTCCCCATCTCCCACTTCGTGCCTATCCCATTCATATACGTACAAAGTTTAGGAGTTAGGAGATCTTGGAACCTTTTGTAGTATAGTACTGAGAAGCCGTCAGGCCCGGGACTTTTCCCTACTGGCGTCTCCCTCAAAGTTTTTTTAATTTCCTCTTCCGTAATGGGACCCTCCAATAGATTATATGTATCTTCTTCTATTTTCCTTAAACCGAGTTCCTGGAAGAAAACTTTGGTTCTTTCCCTTTTTTTTTCTGTCTCTCTTTTTGAGGTAATACTATTGATCGAATACAGTCCCTCATAATATTTTTGGAAAACTTTGGCAATTTCTCCTGTTTTATATTTTACCTCCCCTTCTAGGGTCCTGATTTTCTCAATATAGTTGTTGGACTTTCTTTTTTTTAGGATCTTTGCCAGGAACTTCCCCGGTTTATTACCTCCCATATATCTCTCTTTCTTTAATATATTGTACGTTTCTCGCGTGTCTTGTTCTATTAGAGTTCTCATGGCCTCTCTTTTGTTATGGAGTCTAAGAAGCACCTCCTTCCCCCCCTCTTTTTTATGGGTCTGCTCGAGTTCCTCTATTTCCCTCATAATTGCAAGTTTATCTTCCCTTCTCTTTCTCTTCTTTTCCGCACCTGCCTTAATCAGAATCCCCCTAATATAGGCTTTGTGGGCCTCCCATATTATTGACTCTGAAACTTCAGCTGTTTCGTTAGTTTTAAAATAAAACTCAAGTTCCCTCGACACCAAATCCCCAATCTCTTTGTCGTTTATTAGTTCTTCGTTTAACTTCCAACTGAAGCTCTTATTATGGGTCTGTTTCATGTTTACCTTCAAATCTACAGGCGCGTGGTCAGAGAAAGTCGCCACCCCTATCTCTGAGCTAACGATCTCCTCCAACCGGGAATGCTCAATCAAAAAAAAGTCCAGTCTAGAATAAGTCCCGTGGACATGGGAATAGAACGTATAATCTCTACTGTCGGCATGTAGCGTCCTCCACACGTCCACCATTTGACACTGGTGCATTTTCTTTCTCACTCTACTGACCCAGACCGAACTTACCCCCTGCACATGGGACGATTTATCTTTCTCTGGCTCTAAACATAGATTAAAGTCCCCAGCCATTATAGCTAGTCCTTCCTTAAACTCGGTAAATTCTGACAACCTCTTGATCATAAAGTTATGTGGATTTTTGTTTGGGCCATAGATATTTGCCAGTGAGCATTCAACGCCATTGAGTTTCCCTTTTAGGAACAAAAACCGGCCCTCTGGATCCGTCCTTCTCTCGTGAAGCTCAAACCTTACTCCATTGGCAAACCCAATGGCTACTCCTTTTGCGCGTGGTGTGGGAGAGTCGCCATAGAACCAAACTGGGAAGTCCTTGGAGAATATTTTTTGGTTCCTCTCCAGGAGAAAATGGGTCTCCTGAAGAAAAATCACGTCCGTCCCCCGGAATCTCAGTTCCTGCAGAATATTAATACACTTCACCCTTGCATTCAGACCTCGTACATTATATGAGATTATTTTAATATTACTCATCTATCTTACAGAAGTTCTTTCCTAATCCCTGCAGCAGAGTGGTGTCCAGGGGACTCAAAATACAAAATTCGTCGCTGTGTTTCCCTACCTACCCTCCCCTCCTTCCAAATCCCCCCACCCTTCCCCTCCTCCTCCTTCCCACCCCTCCCAAAACCCACCCCACTCCCCCTTCCCTCCCCTGTACCCATGGGGATATTAAGCCCTCTCGTGGCCCAATAGAAAAACCGTGGCTCCTCCATCTCCACCCGTCCCTTCGGTTCTACCCCTGAGGTTGAGATCGGACTGGACCGCCCCTTTCGCCATGCTCCCCCTAATATTGGGGGATGCCCAGGCCTGGTTGGTCCCCCCCCTCCCCTCCCCCTCCGCCCCCCCCACCCCCCCCCACCCCCCACCCACCCCCAAACCTTAATTTAACCTTGTTTCACTAGGTCTTAAGACTGATCTATTTGGGTTTTCTCATTTTAAATATTGGCTTCCAAGCCTGCTGTATCCCGTGAACTTCAGCGTCCCCAGTTTTATCCCACCACCCCGGTATTTCAACCAGAGGAACCTCTAAGCGATCACAAAATTTAGCTGTTTCCTCTGGGAATCTTAGAGTGGCCGATCTGCCATCTTTACGGCCAGTGAGACAGGCTGGGAACCCCCATGAATAATGGACATTATGAGCGTTTAGCTGTTCAAGGAGTGGTTTTAGTATTCTTCTCCTAGCTAGTGTTTCTGCTGCCAGGTCCGGAAATATCTGCAACTTTGTCTCGCCGTACTTCACTGGAAAGTTCTTTTTCAGATTTTCCTTGACTTTCTCTTTGTCGCTATACTTGTGAAATCTTGCAATGACATCTCTAGGGACCTCACCCTTTATTTCTGCCGGTTTTCTTATCCTGTGTATTCTCTCGAACTTTATTTTTTTCACATTCTCCGGGGTGTATACCATTTTCCCGAATATGTCGTCCATCACTCCTTGAAGGTCTTCGGTTCCCCCTTGCGGTTCCGGCAAGCCCCTGATCCGTAAATTCTTCCTTCTGCTTCTATTTTCCTGGTCTTCCGCTCTGTAACGTAGATTTCTCTGTTCTCTTTGTAGCTCTTCCATCTGGGATTTGAGTTCCTTTATCTCTTCATTTTGTTTGTCCATCTTTGTTTCTGCTTCTTCCACTCTTTGCAGCATATGATTCATCTCCTCTCGGAGAGAGCCTATTTCCCCCTTTATAGTTACTTCCAGTTTGGCGAACATTTCCGCCATTTCACTTTTAGTGGGGAGTAGTTTTTTTTGCTGGGGTTCCATTGTTGCCTCTTCGGTTATTTCGCTGCTCCCTATGTGGATATCTGCCTCTACCATCTGTCTTCTTGTCCCTATCCTAGGGGTGCATTCAGGTGTTTTGGTTTTGGATTCTTTTTGTTTGCCTGGACTATTCTTACAGGGTTCCTGCACCATGTACTTTCTGATAGTTCCTGGGCTTGCACTTGTCCTGGGTGGGTTAGCTGTATTAGCAGACGATCCTTTCGTGGTTTTACCTTTCATTTCTTTCCTAAGACTGCTCTTTAGTCAGGCTTTTTTTTTTTTGTTCCAGCCGCCTGCCCTGTTCCAAGGGCTCACTTCCAGGGCCCAGGATGCTCCTACTCCCTTTAACAGAAATGGCCCCGACTTGTGATATCTATCAGAGGAGGGCTCCTGTATCTCTAGCCTGACGTCTCCATCGACTAGGTTAGCTACCAAAACAATTTACTCGACTTAATTACTGCCGTCTGGCGACTAGACAGCTCTCTAGCTCCCTCTGTGTGGTTAGGGCCGCCTTATCCAGATAGGTCCGCACTCTGACAATTTATTTTTGTAACTGTCCCCTCCTTTTTTTTTTTTTTTTTTTTCCCCCTGTAGCACTGATCCGGCCGGACTGGGTGGTGAGTCCCCCCCCCCTCCAGAGCATTCAGTTCTTCTGCTCTCGCAGGGTCTCACACAGGGACGTCAACCTCCTCCCCTAGGCTATATATTAACAGTGAGGGATAAAAAGTATGTTGATACCATGAGGCAGCCTTTTAACTCGGAATGAATATTTATACAACCGAATCCACAGTTATACTCTATATGTAACACAGGTGTTCCTTGGTGTGTGGTCAGACAGTTTTTCCCCTATACCCCACTTGGACTACGACAATCTTCTTTTTCCCTTTTTATGCGGATAGGACTAAACCTCTTTCCTCCAGGCCCAAAGACGTTGTGTTATATGCGGTCATGAGGTGCAGGTTTAAATATAATTTACTAAAGCGTTCCTGGTTTTATTTTTTTTTTTTTTTTTTCCTTTTGTAATAATATCCTTTCCCTCTGGGGGCAGCGCCTCTAGAACGCCTCTAGAACACAACCATTAGGCCAAGTTAATACATTGTTCAACGATTTATAGCTGTAATATGGGGGATATCATCTTCACCAAAATCTGCAGTCCACAAAAATGATACTAAATGCACAAACCAGAGATAAAGTTTAAAACTACCTGCCCATCTTCCTCTCTCTCCGTTCCGTTCTTGTGGCTGTTGATTTTTCCTCTGTTCCTTTGTTACCTTCGATTGTTCCCCTTACTGGGATAAAACTGGGGTTAACAGCACTTACCCCTTCCTGCGATTTCCAAATTCACTCCAGGCTCTTTCCTTTAATATTTTTTAATTTAGATTTTAAAATTTTATTTTCCTGTTTAGATGTTTTTTTTTTTTTTTTGGAAGTCCAATCTTTTTTTTTACCTTGGCCCCGGCCAAAAGACGGGAGCACTCAGCACTCAGCACTCAGCTCCTTGCCGCTTACGATCCCTCTAATCAGCTGTGCGGCGTCTTCATAGCGACGGCGTTCCCGTATAGGCAGAGAGTGGACGGAGAGATAGAGAAGGCTGATGCGGGCTACGGGGAGGCTGTGAATCACCAGTCATCAGCGGTGCAGACAAAGCGGACAGACGGCCAGAAGATCAGCTCCCCCATAGAAAGATGCAGCGGGGCAGGGGGGGGGGGGGGAGACGAGCAGCAGAGCGAACGGGGGAAGGGACGCGCCGGCCCTAGTTATGCATAGGACGGCGTCTCAGGGAGAGGATCCAAGCCTCCCGGGCTCAGCATCGCGTCAGGTAAGCCGCCCACATCCGACTCCTCCCTCCTCCAACTCTCCCTGCGCCAATCCAGCGGTACTATTCCCGTCATTAATGAGTCCCTAAAAATTACATACAATGGCTTTGAAATTACAGAGCTCAATTCTTTTAGGATCCGTGGGTGGATGCCATCAGGTCCAGGTGCTTTATCCACCTTTATTCTGTCTAAATATTTCTGGACCATATCCCTTTTGAGCCATTGTGGATCATTGGGGGCTGTGTCAATACCACCCCCCTTATGGACATGAGCTTCCCCATGCTCTTTTGTATATACAGAGCTGAAGAAAGTATTTAATAAATTAGCCTTCTCCTTGTCCCCAGTCACCCACTCTAGATTATTTTGTAAAGGGCCTACATGCTCAGACCTGACCTTTTTACTATTAATATATTTGAAGAATTTTTTGGGGTTTGTCCTACTATTTTTTGCGATCTCTCGTTCATTTTTAATTTTTGCACCCTTGATTTCCTTTTTACATATTCTGTTAAATTCTTTGTAGCATTTAAATGACACTAGTGTTCCTTCATTTTTATATTTTTTAAAAGCTCTTTTCTTATTGTTTATAGCTTTTCTAACTTTGACCGTGAGCCACATAGGTTTTCTTTTTAGCCTTTTAAACTTATTGCCCATGGGAATATACTTTGCAGTGAGGTCCCAAACAGTCTTTTTGAAGAATTCCCATTTCTGTTCTATGTTTATCGCTGCCAATATTCCCTCCCAGTCTAAGTCCTCGAGAGCAGCCCTCATCCTTGGAAAATTTGCTCTCTTGAAGTTAAGTGTTTTTATCTTTCCCTTATGTATTTCTTGTTTACAGCTAACATCAAATGAAATCATGTTATGGTCACTGCTACCCAGGTGTTCCTTTATCTGCACATTAGTAATAAGCTCTGCATGGTTTGAGATTACCAGGTCCAACAGAGCTTCATTCCTAGTTGGGGCCTCAATAAACTGGACCATAAAATTGTCCTGTACTAGGTTTATAAATTTTTGCCCTTTAATTGTCCCAGCAGTGCCATTACTCCAGTCAATTTCTGGGTAGTTAAAATCTCCCATTATTATCACTGTCCCAGCCCTTGCAGCCCTTTCCATCTGTGCAAGGAGCTGAGTCTCCACCTCCTCGTTAACATTGGGTGGTCTATAACAAACTCCAATGATTAACTTTGAACTACGCCCATCTATATGTAGTTCCACCCATAATGCTTCAGACTCATCACACTCTCCATCAATCAGGTCCTCTTTCACACTTGCTTTGAGATCACTTCTCACATAGATATATTTTTATACATTTTATGTATTTAACCACTTCAGCCCTGCAAGGTTTTACCCCCTTAATGACCAGGCAATTTTTTTTGCGATATGGCACTGCTTTACTTTGACTATTTGCGTGGTCGCGCGACGCTGTACCCAAATAAAATTGATGTGCTTTTTTTCCCCACAAATAGAACGGTCTTTTGGTGGTATTTAATCACCTATGAGGTTAACAAAAAAAACATTTTTTTGTTTTTTACTTTCTGCTATTTTTGCAGGACTGCGACATTGCAGAGGACAGATCGGACAATTTTTTGGGAACCAGTGACATTACTACAGTAATCAGTGTTAAAAATATGCACTGTTACTGTACTAATGACACTGGCAGGGAAGGGGTTAACACCAGGGGCTATGAAAGGGTTAAGTGTGTCCCTAGGGGGTTCTTACCCTGTGGGGGATGGACTCACTGGATGAACACAGAGATCCGTGTTTCTGATTAGCAGGAACACAAGATCACTGTGTTTATTCCTGTCAGAATGGCAGTCTGCCTTATTTACATCGGCAGACCGCCATTCTATCTCTTTGGGGAACGATTGAGGGTGGCCGGTGGACATCGGAGACCCACTGATTGGCTCCCCCACTGGCGATTGCGCAAAATTACGTATAGGTACGTTGTTTCTCGCAACAGAGTCGACCGGCTGCAGTATATTTACTGCGGCCGGGCGGCAAGTGGTTAAGCTGTTGTATACACGTAAGCATATACAGCAGTGTGTTTCCTATCTTTGTTCAGTGGAGTATTTTAGTAAGAATATGGTTATGTATGCAGTTGAGTCTACAGGATATATACATATTTCTAATAATATACATATTTTTAAGGATATTTATGCAGTTTAACTTTTTATCTGTTATTGCCATCGTAATAGGTACATTCTAATATATAGTGTCCGCTTCTATATTAGGACATATTTAATATGTACTATATGGTCCATGTGTATAGGATCACACGCATATAGGGGTGAGGGTTGCAATGGGGAGTCCATAATTTCAGCACTGTAGAGGCTCTTAAATGAGAGGCCAATGTTCCACTGTTTACATGTAACATTTAGGGAATGAGTATAAGTCACTGGGGGCTCAGGATCTAAACCGGATATGACAAAACTTGGCAAACTGTAAGTGCCGTAGTGTCTAAAAAGGAAAGCAGGGCTGGAACGCAGTGCTAAGCCGCGCTTCCGGATTAGTGATGCTGGCGTGTGTTCCAGCCAAGGGGACACCTTACCAGCATTAACTGCAACACTGCTGCCTGGGCGCTGAGCATATGGATAGCTGCAGGTGACATAAATCCCACCATTTACAATTGGAGTATAATGCCCCATGAACTCACTGATAGATCCCATTGCACTCATAAAAGGGGAAAGTGAGTAAACAAAATACACACACATATAATTGTATATATTGTGCCCTTCCTGTCTGCTTGCGTGGCTTGTGCATATGGATCTTTTGGCAAATGAGAACTATTTGAAAGTCATTACCATTTGGTGCCATTTATTCTACCGCCCGTATCATTTTGTGTGATGTCTCCAAATGATCCTATTATGTAACATAAGATAAGTAATGCATGTGGGTCCATATGTACATGTGTCTCCTATATCATGATGGATGTGCAATACTTAGTCTGTAAACGAAGGGGTTAGCTCTCGTCCACAGCCACAATAAAATACGTTTTGAGTGCACTAGGCTGGTGCGCCCTCTGTTTTGTTTTATGAACCAAATTAGGGCCAGGAAGGCACTGGGTACTGCAAAGAGGGTCTGACATGAGAAACACCTTGAATAGTTTTTTTTCAAGAGTATGTGAAGCAAAAGGCCTTTGACAGAAGGATGAATAGCCATGAAGACCAAAATGTGCCTGTCGAGGGTGCGGAGAGCTTGATTCTGGTCGAGACATATGTAGAAAGGTCAAAATGTGAGGGACAGAGTAGATCTCAGAGACCAAATTGACTAAACTCACACCAGGTGAAGTAAGATTTGCAGGTACAATAAGTCTTCCTGGAAGTAGCCTTTCTTGCATTTAATAAGGTAGGAAACACAGAATCACAAACCAACCTATCCTTTAAAACCTGGGTTTCAACAGCCACGCTGTTAAGCCAGAGACTGTGAAGCATGATGGAATACAGTGCCCTGGCAGAATTTGGGAGTTTGTCTGTGTACCAGGTTCTTCTGGGCCAATTCATTGCTACAAGAATGACTATCTTCCCCTCTTGCTCTATTTAGTGGAGCAGGCAAGATAGGATGCTCAGTGGAGGGAGGGCATAGCTTATCTTGAACTGAGACCAGAAGAGAACTAGAGCATTTAAGCCAGAGCTAGAGAACCCCTACCCCCAGCCTATCAGACTGAACACATCTGGATAAACAGACCTTTCCCCCAGGTCCAAGAGGTGGCAGCTGAGATAATCTGCCTGCAAGTTGTCCACTCCTGGGATGTGGACCACTGAAATCACTGGGCAGTGAGTTTCTGCCCATGATATAATATGGCTCAACTCCCTCAAGGCAGCCAGGCTCCTTTTGTCCACTTGATGACTGCTATATGCCTCTGTGATGGCATTGTCTGATTGCACCTTAATTGGGTGTCCCTTTAGAAGAGGGGTCCAGTGCTGGAGAGACAGCCTGACAGCTCTGAGCTCCAAGATGATGATGGGGAGTTTACCTACTACTCTTTATCATGTTCCCTGAACTGTCAAGGATTGGAAGACTTCTCCCCAGCTTGACAGACTTGCATCTGTTGTAAGAACTTTCCAATTGTTGGGAAGGAAGCATTTTCTGCCGTGGGAGTTAAAGTGGTGATCTACCAGGACAAGGAATTCCTTGTTTGGGAGGATAGGAGCATGGAAAGATCCAAGACAAGTGACTCCCTTTTCCTTGCTGAAAGAATGTTTAGCTCAAGAGTTATTGAATAGAACTGAGCGAAAAGTTCTGCCTGGATGGAGGCCACCATCAGGTCCAGAACTCTCATGGCAAATCTCACTATGGTATTTCTTTTAGATCTCAAGAGCTGTCAAGCATGAGCTCTTAGAGAGAACTTTCATTTCTGGCAGAAAAACCTTTCCCTTGGATTTATCCAGGATCAGGCCCAAGTATTATAGGTGCAGGGATGGCTGGAGAGTAGATTTTTTTTTTAAGTTGATCACCTCGACAAAGGCCTGAAGCAGCTGGCCACCTGGATGTCTCGAGTTCTGAGAAGGGGAAGCAAGGATGCCAAGATCTTTGTTTACAACCTGGGAGCAAAAGACGGTCTGAAAAGCAATGTGACAACCTGGAAGTGGTCATCTGCCACTGCAAAGCATTGACATTTTTTAATGAGGTGGGTAAATGGGAACATGCAGGAAAGAACTTTGGATGTCCACAGATGCAATGTGTTCCCCTTGACTCAGAGAGCCAAGACCTTATAGATTCCATTTGAAACTCTGGCTCGTGAAAGGGTTTTGTTGAGCAATTTTAAGTCCAGTATAGGACGGATACTTCTAATGAGTTTTGTCGCTATTAAACAGGTTTGAGTAGAATCTCTTGAACCTGTCCTGTAGCGGCACTCATAAAACCACTCCCTGTGACAAGAGGTTGTGTCTTCAAAAGCTTTCCAGTGTTCAGTTACCTGAAGGTACGAGGCTATAACCCACAGTGGATGAATAAGTTGCCTGTGTCCTTTACTGTAGGATTAAAATAACCCTATTTTCTCTATCCCCCATTGAGTGACACAACTTGATAATAAGAAACCTAGGGACATCCAAAAGCAGCGAGGGCAGAGTGCACACCCAAATAGCATTGTTGACCAGCCCAACTGGAAAAATCAAACAAAAGCAAAACAAAAGCATACAGAACAATTGTAAAGCCTTGTAAGGCTGCGACCTGGTCTTCTGTACATGCTTTCTCAGACTGAAGGCACCAAGTATAAGGCAGAATCAGAATTACAGAAGCACTGTCTTTTAGAACTTCAGTTAGCAAAACAAATTCTCCAAGCCAGAGAGCAAGCAGGTTGGAAGATCAATCCTTGAGATAATAGACCTGGCCATGGAGTGTCAGCTTCTACCATGTTATTCAATCCCAAAAAAGAACACAGATTTTGGATTTCTACCGACATAATACAACACTCATAAATAAAGTATAAGATTATTAAAGAAAAGAAAAACACTGAAGTTAAAGACATCTAAAAATACTTTTTTTATTCACACACAAACTGGTTAATTAACCACTGGGCACTTAAACCCCCTTCCTAACCAGACCAATTTTCAGCTTTCGGTGCTCTTACATTTTGAATGACAATTACGCAGTCTCAGTGCAACACTGTACCTATATGAAATTTTTGTCCTTTTTTCACACAAATAGAGCTTTCTTTTGGTGGTATTTAATCACCGCTGGGTTTTTTATTTTTTGCGCTATAAAAGAAAAAAAGACAGAAAATTCTGTAAAAAAATGCATTTTTCTTCGTTTGTTATAAAATTTTGCAAATTAGTAATTTTTCTTCATATATTTTGGCCAAAATTTATACTGCTACATATCTTTGGTAAAAATAACCCAAATCGGTGTATATTATTTGGTCTTTGTGAAAGTTATAGAGTCCACAAGCTATGGTGCCAATCTCTGAAAATTGATCACACCTGATGCACTGACGGCCTATCTCATTTTTTGAGACCCTAACAAGCCAGGAAAGTACAAATACCCCCAAATGACCCCTTTTTGGAAAGTAGACATTCCAAGGTATTTAGTTAAAGGCATGGTGGGTTTTTTGAAGTTGTAATTTTTTCCCACAATTCTTTGCAAAATCAAGATTTTTTTTTCCTTTTCACAAAATTGTTTTATTATTAGTTATTTCTCACACACAGCATATTCATAGCACAAATTACACCCCAAAACACATTCTACTATTCCTCCTGAGTATGGTGATACCACGTGTGAGACTTTTGCACAGTGTGGCCACATACAGAGGCCCAACATACAGGGAGCACCATTAGGCGTTCTTGGAGCATAAATTACACATATAATTTCTTGACTACCTCGTGCACTTTTGAAGGCCCTGGAGAACCAGGACAATGGAAACGACCCCAAAATGACCCCAATGTATAATCTATGAGGCATAATGAGGCATTTGAACATGTCATTTTTTTCTACAAGTTTTTGGAAAATGTGTAAAGAAAATGAAAACGCATTTTTTTTTTACACAATGTTGTCCATTTACACAATGTTTCTAACACATAGCATGTACATACCAAAAATTACACCCCAAAATAGATTCTCCTACTCCTCTTGAGTACGGCGATACCACGTGTGAGACTTTTCCACAGCATGGCCACATAGATAGGCCCAACATGCAGGGAGCACCGTCAGGTGTTCTAGGGGCATAAGTTTCAAATCTAATTTGACTACCTATTACACTTTTGTGAGGCACTGTAGTGGCATGAATGAGAACTGATGTGGCATGGATGAGCATGAATGGGGATGGATGAGCCATGGATGGGGATGGCAGAGTATGGATGGGATGACTGAGCATGAATGAGCATGGCTGAGTATGGCCGGGTACGGCTGTGTATGGATGGGTACGGCTGAGTATGGCTGAGTATAGATGGGATGGCTGGGTACGGCTGAGTATGGCTGGCTACGACTGAGTATGGCTGGGTATGGCTGAGTAAGGCTGGGATTGCTAGGTATAGCCGAGTATGGCTGGGTACGGCTGAGTAGGGCTGAGTAAGGCTGGATATTGCTGAGTATGGATGGGTATGGCTAATTATGGATCGGGGTGGATGGGATGGCTGAGCATGGATGGATGGATGAGTATTGCTGAGGATGGATGGCTGAGCATGGATGGATGGATGAGTATGCTAAGTATGGATGGCTGAGCATGGGTAGATGGATGAGTATGCCGAGTATGGATGGCTGAGTATGCCGAGTATGGATGGGTGAGCATGGATGGATGGATGAGTATGCTGAGAATGGATGGGTATGCTGAGCATGGATGGCTGAGTATGAGGAGTATGGATGGGTGAGCATGGATGAATGGATGAGTATGTTGAGTATGGATGAGTGAGCATGGATGGATGAGTATGCTGAGTATGGATGGGTGAGCATGGATGATGGAAGAGTATGCCAAGTATGGATGGGTATGCTGAGTAAGGATGGATGGATAGCTGGAATGGGCACATATCAGCACTGTGGGCACTACACATCCAACCCACAGCACTGCTGCCACTGATCTCTCCCCTCGCACTGTACCAATCTGTACAGAGAGGGGAGAGAGGAACTGGACGTGACTCTGGTTTGTTTAAGGCCGCTATCAGTGGATATTCCCAAGGGCATGCGAGAGCGAGATTCTGGGAGGACGTCAATATACGCCCTCCCAGAGTTATCGAGCCGCGCTGTAGCCGCCATTCCGCTATAGCGCGGTCGGCAAGCGGTTAATGAGAAACCTCAACCGTCCCAGACCTAGAATAGATTCACAAAATTGATAGCTCTTTCTGGATTCTGTGGATGGTGGTGCATGGTCATTTTTAGTTGGTGGAGTGTTTTGTCTCATTAATTCGGATAATAAATGAGACTCCTACAAGCTAACTAGTTTTACGCAACCTCCGGCTAACATCTTTCCCATTAAAACAGAGGTTGGAGTATGTGTGCAGTAATATAGTGAAAAAGTTAGCTTGTACCAGTGACTTCAGACCTAGTCAAGGAAGTTGAGTCATTATGTGATAGAATAAGCCTCAGATGACGGGAATGATCTTAGTCTCAATCCTGCAACATAGACAAGGTAAATGCTTCAGTGGAAGCAATGCATAGATCAGGTAATACTGATCTCATTGTGCCACCAGAGCATTTGCTGCATCCTGGAAATGAACCTGTCAAGTTTCTTGATGAACTATGATGCTGGAGCAGTAAGGGGCTGGCTGGAGGAGGAGCTGAAAGTGGAGAGGAACCAGGGGTGCTTTACCCTTTGAACACCAAGAATCATATCCTGTTTTGAATATCAGGCAATATATGACCATCCTTGAAATAAGTGGTTATACAGATCTGGGAAGCACTCTTTTTTATTTGTGACACACAAAGGTGTTGGATTAACCACTTCCCGCCCGCCCTATAGCGGATTGACGTCCGGGAAGTGGTTGTGTTATCCTGACTGGACGTCATATGATGTCCAGCAGGATAACATGCCGCAGCGCGCCCCCGGGGGCGCACATCGTGGCGATCGGTGGAGCGGTGTGTCAGTCTGACACACCGCTACACTGATCTTGGTAAAAAGCCTCCGGCGGAGGCTCTTTACCACGTGATCAGCCGTGTCCAATCACGGCTGATCACGCTGTCAATAGGAAGAGCCGTTGATCGGCTCTTCCTCACTCGCGTCTGACAGACGCAAGTAGAGGAGAGCCGATCGGCGGCTCTCCTGGCAGGGGGGGGTCTGCGCTGATTGTTTATCAACGCAGCCCCCCCTCAGATCACCCCACTGGACTACCAGGGATGCCACTAGGACCACCAGGGAAGGGGCAACGTGGATGGCCAGGTATGTACCCCATGGCCATCCACATGTGCCCAATCTGTGCCAATCAGTGCCCACAAATGGGCACTGATTGGCACTATTATGTCCATGATATGCCCAGATCTGCCCAGCAATGCTCTATCAGTGCCACCTGTCATTGCCCATCTGTGCCACCTGTCATTGCCCATCTGTGCCACCTGTCATTGCCCATCAGTGCCACCTGTCAGTGCCCATCAGTGCCACCTGTCAGTGCCCATCAGTGCCCACCTATCAGTGCCCATCAGTGCCACACATACGTACCCATCAGTACCACCCATATATACCAATCAATGCCACCTACGAGTGCCCATCAGTGCCGCCTATGTGTGCCCATCGGTGCCACCTATGAGTGCCCATCAGTGCCGCATACCAGTGCCACCTATCAGTGCCCATCAGTGCCGCCTATCAGTGCCCATCATCAGTGCCCGTTAGTGCCACCTCATCAGTGCCACCTCATCGGTGCCCATCAGTGCCGCCGTATCAGTGCCCATCTGTGCCGCCGTATCAGTGCCCATTATTGAAGGAGAAAACGTACTTATTTACAAAAAAATTTAACAGAAACAAAGAAAAACTTGTTTTTTTTCGAAATTTTCGGTCTTTTTTTATTTGTTGCGCAAAAAATAAAAACCGCAGAGGTGATCAAATACCACCAAAAGAAAGCTCTATTTGTGGGAACAAAATGATAAAAAATTTGTTTGGGTACAGTGTAGCATGACCGCGCAATTGTCATTCAAATTGCAACAGCGCTGAAAGGTGAAAATTGGGCTGGGCGGGAAGGTGTCTAAGTGCCTGGTATTGAAGTGGTTAAGGAAAGAAGGATTAACAACTTGACTGGAACACACTATTTGAAGGAGTTTATGAACCATTATATATATATATATATTAACAATAGTGTATAGAAATTACTGCGCTATCAAAAAGGGGCGGATAGCTGCTAACATTACAACATGACAAGTTGTGAAAGTATGTGGTAAAAAAAGTCTATACTCCATTAAGTATAGTTATGTCATTAGTGGCACATGTATATAATAGTATTTATTCATCCATTAGACCCCTTTCACACTGAGCCGCCCTGGGCGTCAGCGGTAATGCGGCGCTATTTTTAGCGCCACTTTAACATTGTTTTAGCTGAGCTATTCGGTCGCTAGCGGGGCGGTTTTAACCCCCCCGCTAGCGGTCGAAAAGGGGTTAAACACGCCCGCAAAACACCGCTGCAGAGGCGCTTTGTTAGCGGTATAGCAGCACTGCCCCATTGTTTTCAATGGGCAGCAGCAGTGGAGGAACGGTGTATTCACCGCTCCTCCACCGCTGCAAAGAAGCTGCTGGCAGGACTTTTTGTGATGCCTTGCCAGCGCAGCACCCCAGTGTGAAAGCACTCGTGCTTTCACACTGGGTTTGCAGCTGAGGCTTTTTTCAGCCGCTGTAGCGCCTGAAAAACACCTCAGTGTGAAAGGGGTCTTATTGACACCATAGTGTTTGTATTGTGCTTAAATGCACATTTTTCAGCGCTGCACTTTATCCACATTATATATATTAATCACATTTTATTGGTCACCTGCATAGGGGTGATGTATAGGAATTTGATCACATCGGCACACTTACTGTATGATGTAATTTTCTACATTTTTTTCACTATTTAAATATATATAGGGTCTGTAGGTTTGTTCTTAAGTTGAATCTGCTTGTAAGTTGGAACAAGTAAATTTTTTAAGTGTAGCTTCAGCCAAAAAAATTATTTTTAAGCTTTTTGGATAGCATAGGGAAGGGTTAACACCCCTGTAATGTTTGTTTTGCTGTCTCTACCCCTGTTCAGGAGATTTTGAAAATTTTGGGTTTTTTTTGAAAGAAGGATTGGTGATAAAGCATCAGTGGAGACACCTTTTTCCCCATAATAACTTACAGGAGAGAATTTTCCTTCCTAGGGGTAGATTTTCTCTCACTTCCTGTTGTCTCCCTTCATTGGTAAGTAGGAGTCGTTTAAAATCGGATGTTTGTAACTAGGGGACCGCCTGTAGTTGGATAATAAGTTACAAAAATGTTTATTTAGTAAAGCACATTTGTGCTGGTCTCTTCAGGTTGGTATTTATCCCTGGGGGCACAGAGTATTTTTCTAGCTGCTGTATCGGAATAAGGTGTGCTTTTTGGAGTAACACAGGTTTTGTAACATTGCAATAAAACCTGCCTTGTCTTTCTCTGAAACGGGTCCTAGTAAAGCTGCTTACATAGTGTGCATTGTGTTGTCTGCACAATTGTTGTGGATTTTTTTTTCTGTGAAATAATAAACTTAATTTTGATATATTGATGAAAACATACCTAGCCTCTAACATGTTGGTCTATATATTTACCCACCCTTTTACATTGTAAGCTAAGGGCTCACCGATTCCTACTGTATTAAACTGTATTGTAATTGTACTGTCTGTCCTTATGTTGTAAAGCGCTGCGTAAACGGTCAGCGCTATATAAATTCTGTATAATAATAATAATTTATAAAGCAGTGAATGTGACTGTCACCAAACATTCTGGTGATTAATCAATCATTGTCATTTAAGAGGAAAGCAAAAAGGAAACTGCACCCTCCAAAAGCAGCATAGTATGCGTATCAAGTCTGTACAAATTTTGTGGCTTTTACTGAGAAACAATACACTTTTTATTTATTAAAACCTGCCTGGGATCCCCCTCTTAAACCTCAGGCTACTAAATCTTACAATGAGATGTTACACGCAAGATAGAGCCGGCAACTCCAATAATCCTTAATCCATTTATTAGTATATGAAAAAGAGTAAAAAAAAAAAAAAAAAAAAAAATACAAAATGGCTCATGCATTCCAGCTAATAAGCCTTGTTCCCAGCACACATTTAAAATAAAAAGCAGGACATATATAGTGTAAATTGGGCTCCACCCTCCAATACACCTCATCAGGCATCCCAGTTAAAGGTGATCAGCTGGTCAGGTGTTGCAAAGGATAGTTCAACAAAAGACAATATTTTGTTACAAAAAATGTATATGGAATAAATATTTATACAGTTATTATGATAAATGGGAAAAGAGCAAGAAGGAAAAAACGCATTATTGAAGACAATTATTTAAGAAATAAATCATCATAACATGAATTTAAACCAGTGGGTATCCTAGTTTGTAAACTAAAAATCCACCAAACTTCCCTTTCTTTCCCTCCTCTTGGTGATTATTTTAACCTTCTCCAAACCACAAAAGATCTCATGTCCCCAGAATGTTCATATTTAAAATGTCTAGAGACAGGAGATAAAATTTCTGTCCTTGGTATAAGAGGCTCCATGAAAATGTTCACTGATTCTTATTCTAAGTGGTCTAGATGTACAGCCAACATATTGCAATGCATGCATTCTATCAAATAAATTACGGTACATGTTGCTGTTGCAGTTTACAGTCAGGTATTGCAAATTCTTTGCCAGTGACATGAGAAGTAACAGTTGTGACTTTTAATGTGTGTCACAAAAATGATGACATACTGCAAGGATATGATCCTGTAGCCAGGTTTTTGAGTTGTCAGATCTCGGATATAAACTAGGGGACAAAATGCTACCTAAAGACCCGGCTCGGCGGCTGGAAAACCTGCAACCCAAAGAAACCATTTATTCCATATACATTTTTTGTAAATAATACTGTTGTCTTTTGTTGAACTATCTTTTGCAACACCTGACCTGCTAATCACTCTTAACTGTGATGCCTGATGAGGCGTATCAATTGGGGGGTTGAGCCCAATTTGCACTATATATATGCCCAGCTTTTTTTTTTTTTAAACTTGTGCGGTGAACAAGGCTTATTAGCCTGAACGAGTGAGCCCCTTTGTATTTTTTTACTCTCTCATGTACTAATAAATGGATTAAGGATTATTGAAGTTTCCACTCTATCTTCTGAAAATGCGTTTATTCACTGATGTAAGAGGAAACATCTGAGCCAGAGCACCCGTTGTGTTTTTTTATTTCATACATGCAAAAGGGTTACATTGCTTTGAGCGCTGCACTATTCGTTTTTCCTCTTGGATCATCCCTCTGGCAGCGGCACCATGTACCCAAGGCACATTGGACAGTCTTTTACGGAAACCACCCATCTTCCATGTAAATATTTCTTATACTGAAAACATGAGAGAGAGTATTTCAGGACTTTAAGCATTGATAGTATAGCTATACAACAATATGGATCCAGAGTCCAAACTCTCACAAGTTTACACCAGGAATCCAGCATTAGCATGGGAAGACAGCACATGTACTACTATCTTTGGGAATCTCAAAGTGGCTGCGCTGAAAGAAACTTGGATATGGTGGGACTTCACGGGACTTAAACAGTATGTGAGTGAAAATATACTGAGGTCTATGGATAAAAAAAATGATTTTCAAACGGAATGGAACAACATTCTTTCAAGGTGCTCCCTAGATTTAATGGGCCTCATTATCACCCATGAGGAAAGACTTTTAAACACCTTCAATGTGGGGATGAAAACCTTAAAAGACTCACCCAAACCTTTTCAATCTCTGGAAGTCTACACCCTTAATGAGTATCTCAGTAAATCTTTGAATAAACTTGAACAAGATATTATGAACACTAAAAGGTAGAAGTATCTCAGGGATGTCCAGGATTACCAAAAAAATGCAGTCTATATTCATAGCTGATCAGATCGACTACAATCAATCCTTAAAACAAGGAGGAGAAGATTGAGACAGAGGACCCACAGACATGTCAATTTCAGTTCATTGGACACTAATGATGGCAGATCCTCACTCTCCTCTAGGGGCTCAGCCTCCTCCAACTTCTTGAAAAAGACAATACTGGTCAGGACATTTAAAAAAAAAAAAAAAACTCGAACTTGGGACAACAAATGCAAAAAGAAAGGCCAGAAGAGGAGGATATTGCCCCAAAGAGGCAAAATAATCACAGACAAGTGAGGAACAAAAAGAAACAGTAACACATGTGATTGATGATCTTAATAACATGGAAAAAAAATCAGGAATGTTGTTAATCTTTCAGACACCTCTCTTTCTGTTGCTTAAATATCTCTCCTTTCCAAAGGTCTTTCATCTATGCTGTCTGTCCATTTTGATTTGTTTAATACTCTCTTACATGTAAACAGATTTGTCCACAATTTACTATTAAAGAAACATTTTTCTGCTCCTGATGATCCGCCCGTAGTGCCCCAGGGTGATCTCTTCAGTCCAGTGGATACCACCAGTTTAAATTTTTTGGATCTTGTGGGGAGATCTGCCCTGGAAAGATTACTGGCTGAATCGAAAGGGACACCCTGCTGAAAGGGAACAGATATATTTTTATTCAATTCATACTTGTAGCACAGCAGTAGAAACTTTCCAAGCATTTGTGGAAAGAGACCTTGTTGAACTCCAAGCCAGAGTTCAACTGCCCTGCATTTAGAATGAACAACAACTTAACAAAAGAAACAAAATCAGCTCTGACTAATCTTAAGTCTCGTAGAGACATTGTAATAAGAGAAGCTGACAAAGGGGGCTCAGTTGTTATTCTTTCTGCAGGGGACTATAGAACGAAGGGTTTACGACAATTGAATGATGCTACCACCTATAGAGTTCTAAAAAGTGATCCAACTTCTATTTTTAAAAAACAATTATCAGAACTCTTGGACTAGGGATTGGAGATGAGAAAGTTGTGCCCCAAAACAGCAGAGTATCTTTTGGTGGAATCCCCTATAGTACCAGTGTTCCACCATTTACCCAAACTTAATAAAAATGTTCTGCCAGTGCAGGGCTGTCCCATAGTGGCTGGCATCGGATGTTTATTTGAAAGATCGGGTCAGTAGATCGACCAATATTTACAACCTTTGGTTATCAGGCTTCCAGGTTACATCAAATATACTTCTGCTGTTTTATCACATCTACGGGGGTTAATTTGGCACAATAACCTTAGATGGGTTACCATGGACGTTAAATCTTTAAAATTGTGTACTCCCCATGATTTGGCGATTAAGGCTTTGAGTTTTCATCTACAGTATTATAGTTCATACAATCTGAAACTGAGAGAATTCATTCTTGTGTCTGTACGTTTTCTTTTAGAACGAAATTATTTTATATTCGATCAGACATTTTTTACAATGCAGAGGAGCCTCCATGGTGCACGAAATTGTCTCTATCCTTGGCTAAATGCTACATGGGCTGGTGGGAAGAAACGGCCCTGTTCTCCCACGCCAACCCGTATAGAGCAGCTATCAAGTGGTACGGTCGCTCTATTGACGACCTGATCCTTGTTTGGGACAGTACAGTCATGAATGTTGTTTCTCTTGTTTCCTACATGGATAATTCCCTCAACCTAGAATTTAGCATGGAAAGTCATTTTGACACCATAGATTTTACTCTTGTAGGAAACATTACTAGCAGGGAGATTAACACTCATACATTCCGCAAGGAGTGTGCTGGAAACTCCTTGCAACCAGTTGTCATCCAGCACACACCATGCGATCAAAACCTGTGGGGGAATGTGTCAGAACCAGGCGTAATTGTTCTAATGAAGCCAACTTTTCTAGAGAGTTGCATCTGCCAAGGATAGGTCTATGCTTCTGAATGGTACTTCGAGTAGAAAGAAGGATTTTGTACGTTCCCCACATTCGTGACCAGATTCTCTCAGAGTTTGGACATGTTAAGAGTATCGTACCTATCCTGAACATAGATTCAGAACTGGCACCTGTCATTTCTTTGGGTTGCAGGTTTTCCAGCCGCCAAGCCGGGTCTTTAGGCAGCATTTTGTCCCCTAGTTTATATCAGAGATCTGACAACTCAAAAACCTGGCTGCATGCTACGGGATCATATCCTAGCAGAATGTCCACTTGTCGTTTTTGTGACAAACACATTAAAAGTCACAAAACTGTTACTTTCGATGTCACTGGCAAAAAGTTTGCAATACGTGACTTTGTTAATTGCAACAGCAACAATGTAATTTATTTGATAGAATGCACGCATTGCAAATTGCAATATGTTGGCTGTACGTCTAGACCACTTAGAATAAGAAGCAGTGAACATTTTCATGGAGCCTCTTATACCAAGGATGGAAAATTATCTCACGTCTCTAGACATTTTAAATATAAACATTTTGGGGACATGAGAGCTTTTGTTTTTTGTGGTTTAGAGAAAGTTAAAAAATCATCAAGAGGAGGGAATCTCCATCGAAAACTTTTAGAAAGGGAAGTTTGGTGGATTTTTAGTTTACAAACTAGGATACCAACTGGTTTAAATTCACATTATGATGTTGATTTCTTAAATAATGGTCTTCTATAATGTGTCTTTTCCATTCGCGGCGTTTTCCCATTCATCATAATAACTGTATAAATATTTATTCCATATACATTTTTTGTAATAAATATTGTTGTCTATTGTTGAACTATCTTTTGCAACACCTGACCAGCTATCACCCTTAACTGTGATGCCTGAGGTGGTGTATCAATTGGAGGGCGGAGCCCAATTTGCACTATATATGTCCTGCTTTTTCATTTTAAACTTGTGCTGGGAACAAGGCTTATTAGTAGCCGGAATGCATGAGCCCATTTGTATTTTTTACTTTCTCATGTACTAATAAATGGGTTAAGGATTTTTGGAGTTGCTGGTTCTATCTTCTGAAATTGCCTTAATTCACAGATGTAAGAGGGAACATCTGAGCCAAAGCACCCGTTGTGGTTTTTTGTTTCATACCTGCAAAAGTGTTTAATTGCTTTGAGCGTTGTACTATTTGTTTTTTCAATGAGATGTTACAGACAGGGCCACAGAGCATATTTCAACTGATTCAGCATAAATCGGCCAAATTTCAATGTGTATATGGCCAGTTATAGTGTGCATCGAGTCTGTACAATATCTGGCTTTTTCTGTGAAATAATGCACTCTAATTTTGTTTTCTTGAATAAAACCCGCCTAGTCACTCCCTTCTAAACTACAGCCTGCTAAAGCAGCTTACATAGCGTGCATGAAGTCTGTACAGTTTTTGTGGCTTTCTTCAGAAAAAATTTTATTTATTTTTTTATTAAAACCTACCTGTGTCTCCCTCCAAAACTGTAGCCTACTAATGCTGCTTACTGGTCCCTGGTCCTTTTAAATGGTCTGGATTTCTCTATTTGTATTGCAAACCTTTATTGTCCGCAAATACTTAATAAAAGAGATTAAACATAAATGGCCTGGTTCCAAGTACCATTCGCTCCTCTCTCCCAGGAAAAGCAATGACTCAGCCGATTTAAGCACCTGTTCCTTGCATACATAGGCAGCCATTGCAGGCAAGGAACATGTGCTTGGAGTTAAAGAGCTTTATTGACTTTCTGTGCCCCTCAATAGGTGAGAAAGAAACAAGAATTTCAAATGTCTCTAAACATTAATAATGTACAGTATTACCCATAGGAAGGTTATACACAGGTAAATGTCTCTTCCAATACATCGTTAAGTTGTAAATTACCCCAACATTTAATTTTTCTGATATGTGTCTGTGTTATGTACTTGTATTAAAAAGTATCCTATTTTCTCATGCTTGGTGTTCCAGGCAGTCCCCCTGCTTTTCCTTTTTAAAACTGACCATGCTAGACATGAAAGTACATCCACTCTGGTGTGATCAGTTTGCTTATTTACCTCTACTTGGGAGCATAGCCTGCCTCTGTACTCCAGTGGTCAGACATGTGCTGACATACCTCCTGCACATCTCTTCAATGAGAAGATTGTTGTACAGCCATTTCTCTGCCTCCTGTTGACATGACATCTCCACCCCACATCCCTAAACCCTTTATGCATCTGAAAACAGAGGTCACGTGATCACTATAGAAAAAAAAAAAAAAGGAGGAAAAATTTTTAAAAAAGGGGGTATTTATATATATATATATATATATATATATATATATATATATATATATATATATATATATATATATATATATATATATATATATATATAAATATTAGGGGTGCTACTGAATTTAATCGCAGCATCGATGCATCGCGATTCAGCAGTCCACGATGCGGCATGCGACTGGCATAACAGATTGTTGGGGGATGACATCTTTCGCACGCTGCCCTACCCTTTCTCCGAACGGAGCCACGCCTCTCAGAACAGAGCCGAAAGCAGCTGTGGGCTTTAGCCATGCCCTCTTTTCCCCTTTTCCTGCTGACGTCATCCCCAACTGCCCGGAGTCACTGTGTGTCCAGTGTTCCATCACAGGACCTGGTCTAGGAGGCGGGACTCTGTTACAGCGGCAGCTGGAGGAGGAGGGAGAGGAGGACTGGCGCGTCAGGAAATTCAAATCAAAGCTCTGTGACATAGCGGGAGATGCCCATTGTGTGTGATCCATCCAGGCACTGGTGAGTCTGCATTGATGGGACACAGTGAGGCTGATTGATGGGCACAGTAAGACTGCATTTGATGGGCACAGCCTCATTTGATGGGCACAGTAAGGCTGTACTGATGTTTTTTTAAAGAAAACCATGGGCAGTAATCGTGATGCATCGCGGAAAATCGAATCATGAGACCAGTGAGAATGCGCAGTTCTAGTGTTATATAATATATATATATATATATATATATATATATATATATATATATATATATATACACATACACACACACATACATACATACATACATACATACACATACATACACACAGTTGTGCTCATAAGTTTACATACCCTGGCAGAATTTATAAATTTCTTGGCCGTTTTTCAGAGAATATGAATGATAACACACAAACTTTTCTTTCACTCATGGTTAGTGTTTGGCTGAAGCCTCTTATTATCAATGTGTTTACTCTTTTTAAATCATAATTGCAACAGAAAATACCCAAATGACCCTCATCAAAAAAGTTTACATACCCCAGTTCTTAATACCGTGTATTGCCCCCTTTAACATCAATGACAGCTTGAAGTCTTTTGTGGTATTTGTGGATGAGGCGCTTTATCTTCTCAGATGGTAAAGCTGCCCATTCTTCTTGTCAAAAAGCCTACAGTTCCTGTAAATTCTTGGGCTGTCTTGCATGAACTGCACGTTTGAGATCTCTCCAGAGTGGCTCAATGATATTGAGGTCAGGAGACTGAGATGGCCACTCCAGAACCTTCACTTTATTCTGCTGTAGCCAATGACAGCTCGACATGGACTTGTGTTTTGGATCATTGGTCACGTTGAAATGTCAAAGTACGTCCCATCCACAGCTTCCTGACTGATGAATGCAAATGTTCCTCACTTTTTTTTTTTTTTTTAACATACTGCATTCATCTTGCCATCAATTTTGACCAAATTTCCTGTGCCTTTGTAGCTCACACATCCCCAAAACATCAGCGATCCACCTCCATGTTTTACAGTAGGAATGGTGTACCTTTCATCATAGGCCTTGTTGACTTCTCTCCAAATGAATGGTTGTGGCCAAAAAGCTCAATTTTGGTCTCATCACTCCAAATGACTTTGTGCCAGAAGGTTTGAGGCTTGTCTCTGTGCTGTTTGGCGTATTGTAAGCAGGATACTTTGTGGTATTTGCGTAGTAATGGCTTTCGTCTGGCGACTCGACCATGCAGCCCATCTTTCTTCAAGTGCCTCCTTATTGTGCATCTTGAAACAGCCACACCAGATGTTTTCAGAGAGTCCTGTATTTCACCTCAAGTTATTTGTGGGATTTTCTCTGCATCCCGAACAATTTTCCTGGCAGTTGTGGCTGAAATTTTAGTTGGTCTACCTGACCGTGCTTTAGTTTCAACAGAACCCCTCATTTTCCACTTCTTGATTAACGTTTGAACACTGCTGATTGGCATTCTCATTTCCTTGGATCTCTTTTTATAGCCATTTCCTGTTATTACAGTTCAACTACCTTTTCCCGCAGATCCTTTGACAATTCTTTTGCTTTCCCCATGACTCAGAATCCAGAAACATCAGTGCAGCACTGGATGAAAGATGCAAGGGTCAGGAGTCCAGAAATGCACTGACCTTTTATACACACACACTAATTACAAGCAAAAAGATTGCAGGTGAGAATGGTTACCTTTAATAGCCATTCAAACCCCTTTGTGTCAAATTGTGTGCATGTTATCATCAGGCCAAAATCTCCAGGGTATGTAAACTTTTGATCAGGGTCATTTGGATAGTTTCTGTTGTCATTATGATTTAAAAAGAGTAAACAGTTGCTTGATAATAAATGGCTTCAGCCAAACACTAACCATGAGTGAAAGAAATGTTTTTGTGTTATCATTCATATTCTCTGAAAAGTGGCCAAGAAATCATAAATTCTGCCAGGGTATGTAAACTTATGAACACAACCGTATAAATTAATTACTAACAATCCAAATATTTTTCACGGATTTCATTGGTTTTTTTTTTTTTTTACTAAAAACATTTGGGAGACTACTTTCATTGTTACAGGCAGGAGGTTTATTTTGAAAGTGTAGAGTTAGTCACATTCCTCTGCATTCCTGTTGTTCCAAGTCACTATTTCCCTGACATTACTTCCTGTGTTACATACGTCCACAGCACAGCTAAACCGTCACTGGTCATTGAACACTGCTTTCCTGAAGAAAAATCATATCATAACTCATAGAAAATGTTTGAAAGAAGTTCTAATTATCAGGCGGGTAGATGCTTAAGATTTATGAAATGCTGGAAACAAGGAAGGGGAGGGGATGCAAGGATGAATTAGTTAAAGGCACACTCCAGCCGTACAAGTATTGAGCCTGCATATAGGGAACACAGCCTACCTCCACAGGGTTTCAGTTTTTCATCCAGACATAGCTGGAAACCTTTTGAACCTTTTTTTCTACCCATTTGTAATTAAGGACAGGTATTTTTCAGATACACCTACTGTAGGCTCCTTGTAGATTATCATGTATCAAAGTGGTATATTTATAAGGCAGCAAAGATGACTATTACCAAACATTTACTACAGGTCATTCATCCTGGTGCATGTGCTTTGGATGACAGCGACTGATTCTCCACCAGTAAATGTTTGGTGAAAGTCACACTCACCGCTTTATAAACATGCTCTAAAGTGTCAGAAGAAGCTGTATTATAATATTCAAGCCTGTCATAGAAAGTTACATTTGAAGTTTGAGGGAGGAAGTATTCACAGCTCACACTTCAAGAAATCAATTCTCTCAGTCTGTATGAGACAATCTCTGGAATCCATTTCAAGTGAATTATGTAGACCTTGGATGAAGGTATAATTTAAGACAGGGATATGCAATTAGCGGACCTCCAGATGTTGCAAAACTACATGTCCCATCATGCCTCTGCCTCTGGGTGTCATGCTTGTGGCTGTCAGAGTCTTGCTATGCCCCATGGGACTTGTAGTTCTGCAACAGCTGGAGGTACGTTAATTGCATATCCCTGCTTTAAGAGAATCAGTCACTTTACTCATTTGGGACATATTGACATACAGTAGTTGTGCTGATTTACAAAGACTTGTAAATAAAAAAAGTTAACCTGGACACGGCCTGCCCTTTCTGGGCTCTTCTGGCAGCACCAACCAGGATTCCTGATCTGTGCCGATAACTCAAGTAAATCCTAATCGCCCAAACTACATACAGAGTATGTAGTGAATTTCCCCTGCTGACTGTGGGCTAGGAAAAAAGAAAGGCAAGACACTGTCCAGACTCAAGTGAAAACTAGAAACCACTCTAGCCAAGAAAGATGGATGAGGACGCAACATCGCTTTATCATGATGCAAGACCAAGAACGGCTCCTTACATGAAAGAGCCATCAGCTCTGACACTCTTCATGGCAAAGTGATAGTAACCAAAGAAGCCACCTTCCGAGTAAAAGGACTAATGGAGTTTCTCAAATGCCGCTGTACCAAGCACTACTGGGCTTACCAGTGTTACCACCTCCCACATTCATGCAAATAAGTATGTATGTATATATATAGTTCCAATGCAAACACGCATGTATGTATGCAGTTCAATGCAAACACGCACACATGATTGCAGTTCAATGCAAATAAGCATGTATGTATGCAGTTCAATGCAAATATGCATATAAAATATGCATTTCAATGCAAACAAGTATGTAGTTCAATACAAATACGCATGTATGTAAGCAGTTCAATGCAACTAAGCATGTATGTACAGTAGATATAAAATGTCTACACACCCCTGTTAAAATTTCAGGTTTCTGTGATGTAAAAAAATGAGACAAAGATGAATCATTTCAGAAATGTTTCCACCTTTAATGTGACTTATAAACTGTACAACTCAATTAAAAAAAACAAACTAAAAATCTTTAAGGGGGAGGGGCGGTAGGAGTACAAGAGAAAAACTAAAATATTGTGGTTGCATAATTGTGTACACCCTCTTATAACTGAGGATGTAGCTGTGTTCAGAATTAAGCAAGCACATTCAAACTTATGTTAAATAGGAGTCAGTACACACCTGCGATCATTTAAAGTGCCTCCAAATAAAACCCGCAAAAAAGTTAAGCTGTTCTAGTAGGTCTTTTCTGACAATTTCTTAGTCGCATCCTACAGAAAAAGCCATGGTTTGTAGAGAGCTCCCAAAGCATTAGAGGGATCTCATTGTTAAAAGGTATCAGTCGGGAGAAGGATACAAAAGAATTTCCAAGGCATTAGATATACCATGGATCACCGTGTAGATAATCATCATCAAGTGGAGAAAATATGGCACAAAAGTGACATTACCAAGAACTGGACGTCCCTCCAAAATTGATGAAAAGACAAGAATAAAACTGGTGGTGGTGGGGGGGGGGTGCCAAGAGGCCTACAGCAACATTAAAGGATCTGCAGGAATATCTGGCAAATACTGGCTGTGTGGTACATGTGACAACAATCTCCCGTATTCTTCATATGTATGGGCTATGGGGAAAAGAGGCAAGGCGGAAGCTTTTTTCTTACGAACAAAAAAATCCAAGCCTGGCTAAATTTTGCAAAAATACATTTGAAGACTCCCAAAAGCATGTGGGAAAATGTGTTATGGTCTAATGAAATCAAGGTTGAACTTTTTGGCCATAATTCCAAAAGATATGTTTGGCGCAAAAACAACACTGCACATCACCAAAAGAACACCATACTCACAGTGAAGCATGGTGGTGGCAGCTTAATGCTTTGGGGCTGTTTTTCTTCAGCTGGAACAGGGGCCTTAGTCAAGGTAGAAGGAATATGAACAGTTCCAAATACCAGTCAATATTGGCACAAAACCTTCAGGCTTCTGCTAGAAAACCGAACATGAAGAGGAACTTCACCTTTCAGCATGACAACGACCCAAAGCATACATCCAAATCAACAAAGCAATGGCTTCACGAGTAGTTTTGGAATGGACTAGCCAGAGCCCAGACCTGAATCCGACTGAAAATCTGTGGGGTGATCTGAAGAGGGTGGTGCACAGGAGATGCCCTCGCAATCTGACAGAATTAGAGTGTTTTTGCAAAGAAGAGTGGGCAAATATTGCAAAGTCAAGATGTGCCATGCTGATAGACTCATTCCCCAAAAGACTGGGTGCTGTAATACAAGGGTGTGCACACTTATGTAGGGCTGAAACAACTAATCGATTAATCGACAACTAATCGATTATGAAATTAATCGATTACTATTTTCATAATCGTTTAATCGGCCAGTAACATAGTGTGGTTAAAAAAAACCTAAAATGAGCCCTTTATAGTACAAAAAGGGCAAATAATCGCTACTGTAACTATTTCTTCCACAGTTCTACAGTAAAAAAAATGAACCCCTTACAGTAGTGATTATTTGCTTTTTTTTGTACTATAAAGGGCTAATATTCGTTTTTTTAACCCCATTATGTTACTAAACGTCTTACACCTGGTTCACATCTATGTGTTTTTTGCAGAAAAGGACTACAGTTCATTTACATGGTTTCCTATGGGACACGTTCACATCTATGCTTTTTCAGCCGCTGCGTATTTGGAAAGCGTCAGTGACTTTTTTTAACGCAAAACAGTGCTTTTTTGGTTTAACATACTTCAATGGAGAAGCTACAGAAAAGCATGTAATGCGTTTTTGCAGCAATTTGTGTTTTCTAATCTACCCAACAACAAATTGGCCAAAAAAAAATGCAAAAACGCAAATCGCTGCAAAATCACGTGCGCAAAAATCAAAACGCACAGCAAAGAGCACTGCAGAAACAGATCAAAAGCAAACTGCATAGGTGTGCACCGAGCCTTATGCTGGCCACACCGATCAATTTTCAGATGAGAATATTCAGACGAAAAATCTTTGTACATTCGATGAATGAAAGAATGTTTGAAATTTTCACTTGTTTTTAACATTCTGTTTTTAAAATAATTGTAATTTCTGAACGAAAACCACATACACTGTCTGATAATTCCTTTCACCAAGAAGTTTTTTATTATTTGCAAATGTTCCCATTACTGTGGTTGAAAATGAATGTCGATTTGACCCCACTAACGATTAAAAAATCGATCGAAAGTTCTTATCTCTCCTCTAATAGTATATACAGTATATCTCCTCTTATAGTATATACAGTATATCTCTTCTGTCTGTTATTCTCAGAGTGGATTAGATATTTTGCTCCCTAACCATATAGTCGGCTATTTTTATTTACCACTGCATAGAGATATTTAAGAATAAATTGCCTTTTTTTAAAACTTTACATATTAACTAAATTATACACCACATTTTTTTTTTTTTTTTTAAGGTTATTAACCGATTAATCGAAACAATAAATCGGCCAACTAATCGATTAGGAAAATAATCGTTAGTTGCAGCCCTACACTTATGTAACCATATTATTTAATTTTTTTCTTCCCTCCACCTAAAAGATTTCAGTTTGTTGTTATAAGTCACATTAGAAAATTGGAAAAAAATTTGAAATGATTTATCTTTGTCTTATTTTTTTACACCACAGAAACCTGACATTTTAACAGTGGTGCGTAGACTTTTTATATCCACTGTATGTAGTTCAATGCAAATAAGCACGTATGTATGCAGTTCAATGCCCTTTATGGATCACTGCCTTGCTGTGGCAAAGGGGCTTGTGTAATTCAGTGAAGCTATGAGCTATGTCATATAAGCCCAGCCAAGACGGACAGGTCACAGCAGAGAATTCTGAGAAGACGTGATCCACTGGAGAAGGAAATGGCAACCCACTCCAGTATTCTTGCCAAGAAAACCACATGAACAGAAAAAAAAGACTAACAGATATGGCACCGGAAGAGGAGTCCCCCAGACCGGACGGTGTCCAATGTGCTATTGGGGAAGAGCAGAGGGCAAATTTAAGTAGCTCCAGAACTAATGAAAGCCGCAAGGACTCTCAGCTGTGGATGGTAGGAGTGAAAAAAAAAGTGTGATGCTGTAAAGCAGAATACTGCATAGGAACCTGGAATGTAAAATCAATGAATCAGGGTAAGCTGGATGTGGTCAAACAGGAGATGGCAAGACTGAACATCGATATCTTGGGAATTTGTGAACTAAAACAGACTGGAATGGGTGAATTCAACTCAGATGCCTACTATATCTACTACTGTGGACAAGAATATCTCAGAAGAAATGTTGTAGCCCTCATACTCAACAAAAGAGTAAGGAAAGTGGTACTGTACAATCCCAAAAATGACAGGACGATTTCAGTTCGTAGCCAAGGCAAACCACTCAACATCACAATAATCCAAGTTTATGCATCAACCTTTGTTGCTGAAGAAGCCAACGTTGACCACTTTTATGAAGATCCACAATACCTTTTAGAACTAACTCCAAAAAAAAAAAATAGGATCTTTTAAATACAGCTTAACTACATAATCCTTTTCATAAGGAACACATCACGGGACACAGAAACTTTGATAAATTACTTGTGGGTTAGATAGTCATCATCAGGTGATTGGACACTGGCAACCCTAATTACAAAGAGGGTTCCTCCCCTATATAACCCCTCCCATATGGAGAGTACCTCAGTTTTCTAGCAAAGCAATAAGTATCCCAACGTATAATCCCGAAGAGGGGCAGGAGCTCTGTGTCCCGTGATGTATTCCCAAGAAAAGGATTTTACAGATAAGCTGTATTTAAAAAATCCTATTTTCTTGTTCATATATCACGGGACACAGAGACTTTGATAATTACTTAGTGGGATATTCCATAGCAATGCCCAAATTGAGGGGAGGGAGACACAGATCAGAAAAAACATAGACCGTCAACGAACAAGAGGATCTATACTGCTGCCTGCAGCACACTGCGCCCAAAAGCGACATCCTCATGCCCTCTTACATCCACCTGATAGAATCTAGTGAATGTATAGACATTTGCAGCCTTGCAGATCGGAGACATGGAGGCCTGGTGATGCACTGCCCATAAAGCACTAACTGCTCTAGTTGAGTTCGCTTTAACCTGAAATGGAGGAATCTTTTTCTTTACACCATAATTCTGAACAATAACCTGTCGAATCCATCTAGAGATAGTGGATTTTGATGCTGCCTGGCCCTTTTTTAGGCCTTCTGGCAGAATTAATAGACAATCAGTCTTTCGTATCTGAGCCGTTGCCTGCAGATAGATTCCGACTGCTCTTACAACATCTAAAGAGTGTAACAACTTCTCCTCTGTGGACTGCGGACCTGGAAGAAAGGACGGTAGGACTACATCTTGATTCAGATGGAATCCTGAAGCCACTTTAGGCAGGAAAGTCGGGTGAGGATGCAACACCACCCTGTCTTTGTGAATAATCAAATATGGCTCTTTACAAGAAAGAGCTGCTAACTCTGATACCCTTCTAGCCGAGGATATGGCTACCAGAAAAACCAACTTCTTTGTCAAAAGAACTAAAGAAGCATGGTGCAATGGTTCAAAAGGTTGTTCCTGTAAAACAGACAAAATCAAATTCAAATCCCATGGGCACACAGGAGATTTAACCAGCGCATTCAAGCATAGTGCTCCCTGAACAAAGGCCCGGATCAGGGAATGAGAGGCAAGCTGTTTTTGAAAAAATACCGACAAGGCCGAGATCTGGTCCTTGATAATGCTCAAGGCCAGCTTCATTTATACGCCTAATTGAAGAAAGGCAAGAATCGTGCTAATGGCATACTTTCTAGGATGCCACCCCCTGGATTCACACCAGGAAACCTATGCCTTCCAGATTCTGTAGTAGATGAGCCTGGAAGCCAGCTTCCTAGCATTAACTAGGGTGGACAGGACTGGCCCTTCAGAATGTGGGTCTCAACCTCCAAACCGTCAAATGCAGACTTTGTAAGGCAGGATGGAATATTGGACCCTGTGAGAGTAGATCTGGGAGCAGCGGAAGAACCCAAGGTCTTCCTTCTGCCATCTTTACGATCTCTGCATACCAAGGAGGTCGCCTGGGCCAAGCCGGAGCCAACAGAATTACCGGCTTTCCTTCCCTTTTGACTCTCCGAAGGAAACACGGGAGAAGCGGAAATGGAGGGAACGCATAGATCAGAGAGTACTGATCCCATGGAATCATTAAGGCATCTGACCCTTGTGCTAGCGGATCCCTTGTTCTTGACACAAAAGTTGTCCAGTTTCTTGTTGAACCTGGGAGCCAACAGGTCTACATTCGGGGTACCCCATTTTTGACATATGGCCTGAAATATGTTGGGGTGTAGAGAACATTCTCCTGGGCACAGCTGCTGGCGGCTTAGGAAATCCACCTGCAAATTTTCTACCCCTGGAATAAAGACCACAGACAGGCAAGGAATATGCTTCTCTGCCCACGAAAAAATGTGATTCACCTCTTTTTTGGGCATCCAGACTCCTGGTGCCCCCTTGGTGATTGATATAGGCCACAGCCGTAGCGTTGTCGGACTGTATCCGGACAGGACAACCCTGCAACCTGCAAGTCCAGACCCTGAGGGCTAGATGAATTGCCCGACTCTCCAGAATGTTGATGGGCAAGAGCCTTTGGACCATCTTCCCTGGGTGGAAGCTTCTTCCAGAACCGCTCCCCAGCCTCAACCGCCAAACCGTCAAATGCAGACTTCGTAAGGCAGGGTGGAATATTGGACCCTGTGAGAGTAGATCTGGGCACAGCGGAAGAACCCAAAGTCTTCCTTCTGCCATCTTTACGATCTCCGCATACCAAGGAGGTTACCTGGGCCAAGCCGGAGCCAATAGAATTAGCGGCTTTCCTTCTCTTTTGACTCTCCGAAGGAAACACGGGAGAAGCGGAACTGAAGGGAACGCATAGATCAGAGAGTACTGATCCCATGGAATCATTAAGGCATCTGACCCTTGTGCTAGCGGATCCTTTGTTCTTGACACAAAAGTTGTCCAGTTTCTTGTTGAACCTGGAAGCCAACAGGTCTACATCCGGGGTACCCCATTTTCGACATATGGCCTGAAATATGTTGGGGTGTAGAGAACATTCTCCTGGGCACAGCTGCTGGCGGCTTAGGAAATCCACCTGCTAGCAAGACCGAAAGGTAGGGCCATGAATTGGAAGTGGCGCTGATCCACCGGAAACCTTAGAAATCTTTGGTGAGCGGGAAATATTGGCACATGTAAATACACATCCTTGATGTCTATTGATGCCAAAAATTCTCCCCCCTGAAGGGTGGAAACTACTGAGCGGATTGACACCATGCGGAAAGAACGAATGTCTAAAAACTGATTCAGGTCTTTTAGATCTAGAATAGGTCTGACATCCCCGTTCAGTATTGGAACTGTAAAGCGGTTTGAGTAGAACCCTAAGACTTACTCTTCTGGGGTCATTTCTATAATTACCCCTTGGGATAGTAGACGTTCTAAGGCCAGAAAAAAGGGTCTCCTTTTTCTGGATCTTTGGAGACTCTTCACCTTAGGAAACGAGATGGCAGAAGCTCCCGGAACTCCAGCTTGTAGCCCAGAGACACCGTGGAGGCTACCCATTTGTCCTGAATCTCTTCCCGGCAGGCGCCTGCAAACTGCAGCAGCCTTCCCCCCACTCGGCCGAGCAGGGGTGCCTCTTCATGGGGAGGCTTTGGGGTTCTGTTTAACAGATCTTGGACCCCAAGACTTCTTTTACCCTTGGGCTTGGCCTTGGACCTTTCCCCTAGTATTGGACTGGGGAGGCTGTCGCCACTGCCTGGGGCTGGGGAAAGGGAACGTCTAAATTAGGGAGCGTGTATCCTGGATGGCATGTAAGTATACACCAGGTATGTCTTACTCCCTCTAGTGGTGGAAACCAGGTAAGACATGCAAACTACTCAAAAGAAGATAATCCACGTGTATACTTTAGGATTGTCTTCACTTACCTTATCCCCGCCGCAGGAACTGCTGAGAACAGACAGATCCAACCTTCACCCATCACAGCGGGTAGCGTTGTGCCAACCTTCAGGGTTCTGGGTTCCTACTCACAGGATCCTCTTCCCGGGACCTGTAGAAGACTCTGCAAGAAAAACTTTTTGTGCAACTTAATTTTGTGCACCAAAGCGCTGGATCCCAGAGCCCAGTCCTCAAAGAGAGACATTACTGGCAAAACCTTGTTTTTTCTTTCACGAGGCCCGGGTACCATCCATCTTAGGCGTATTTATTAGCCCGAGGTATGGATCCGGTTGTATAGCTCCTAGGCCCCCGCAGAGTCCATCAAGCAGAGCTTTATTCTTAGCACATCTTTAACGTGACCAACCACCTTAGACACTGGCGAAAAAACTGAGGTACTCTCCATATGGGAGGGGTTATATAGGGGAGGAGTTCACCTTGTAATTAGGGTTGCCAGTGTCCAGTCACCTGATGGTGACTATCTAACCCACTAAGCAATTATCAAAGTCTCTGTGTCCCGTGATTCATGAACAAGAAAGATATCCTTCTCATAATGGGAGACTGGAATGCTAAAGTAGGAAGTCAAAGCATATCTTGAATAACAGGCAACTATGGCCTTGGAGTACAAAATGAAGCAGGACAAAAGGCTAACAGAGTCTTGTCAAGAAAACACACTGGTAATAACAAACACTCTTTTCCAACAACCAAAGAGGCAACTCTACACATGGACCTCACCGGATGGTCAATATAGAAATTAGATTATGTTCTCTGCAGTCAAAAATGGAGAAGCTCTATACAATCAGTCAAAACAAGACCTGGAGCTGACTGGCTCAGACCATGAGCTTCTTATGCCAAAATTCTGGCTTAAATTGAAGAAAGTGGGAACCACCACTAGACATTTTCGATATAATCTAACTCGGATCCCTTGTGAATACCCAGTGGAGATGACAACCAGATTTAAGGGATTAGATCTGATAGACAAAGTGCCTGAGTAACTATGGAAGTGTGTGAGATCCTACAAGACACAGCAATGAAAACCATCCCAAAGATGAAGAGATGCAAGAAAGCAAAGTGGCTGGCTGATGAGGCCATACAAATAGCTGAACAAAGAAGGAAGACAAAAGGCAATGGAGAAAAGGGAAAATATACCCAATGGAATGCAGACTTCCAGAGGATAGCAAGAAGAGACAAAAATACCTTCTTAAACAATCAATGCAACAAATTAGAGGAAAACAACAGAATGGGAAAGACTAGAGAGCCTTGCACAAAACTTTCCCTTGATATCTCCAATTTTCTTGAAAAGATGGGCACAATAGACAAAAATGGCAAGAAATTGACAGTAGCAGAAGAGATAAAGAAGAGATAGCATCAATACACAGAAGAACGATACAAGAAAGATCTGAATGTCCCATATAACCACGATGATGCAATTACTACCCTTGAACCAGATAGTCTGGAGAGTGAAGTCAAGTGAGCCTTAGAAAGCATTGCTAACAACAAAGCTAGTGGAAGTGATCCCAGTGGAAGGTATCCCAGCTGAGCTGTTTAAAATCCTAAAAGATGATGCTGTTAAAGTGCTGCATTCCACATGCCAACAAATTTGGAAAACTCAACAATGGCCACAGGACAGGAAGAGGTCGGTTTACATTCAGATACCGAAGAAGGGCAGCGCCAAAGAATGTTCAAACAACCGTACGATCGCACTCCTCTCACACACTAGCAAGGTTATGCTGAAAATTCTTCAAGCTAGGCTTCAGCAGCATGTGAACCGAGAGCTACCACAAGTGCAAGCTGGATTTCAAAGAGGCAGAGGAACTAGAGATCAAATTGCCAACATTCGCTGGATCATGGAGAAAGCAAGGGAGTTCCAGAAGAATATCTACTTCTGCTTTATTGACTACAGTAAAGCCTTTGATTGTGTGGCTCACAATAAGATGTGGCAAATCCTAAAATAGGAATACCAGACCACCTCATCTGTCTTCCGAAAAACCTGTATGCAAGGCAAGAAGCAACAGTTAGAATATGACACAGAACAACTGACTGGTTCAAAACTGAGAAAGGAGTGCGGTAAGGATGTATATTGTTACCCTATTTATTTAACTTATATGCAGAGTACATCATGCGAAATGCCAGTATCGACGAATCACAAGCCGGAATTAAGATCGCAGGGAGAAATATCAACAACCTGAGATATTCAGACGATACTACACTAATGGCAGAAAGTGAAGAAGAACTAAAGAGTCTCTTAATGAAGGTGAAAGAGGAGAGCGCAAAAGCTGGCTTGAAATTGAACATTAAGAAAAATAAGATAATGGCAACCGTTCCCATCACTCCTTAGCAAATAGAAGGAGAAGAAATGGAAACAGTGACCGATTTTATCTTCCTAGCCTCCAAGATCATGGCAGACGGTGACTGTAGCCATGAAAATAAGACGCTTGCTTCTTGGGAGGAAAGTAATTGCAAATCTAGACAATATTATAAAAAGCAGAGACATTACCCTACCGACAAAGTGCCATCTAGTTAAAGCTATGGTATTCCCAGTAGTAACTTATGGCTGTGAAAGTTGGACCATAAGGAAGGCTGAACGCCGAAGAATGGAAGCTTTTCAACTATGATGTTGGAGAAGACTCTTGAAAGTCCCTAGTATGGCAAGATAATCAAACCAGTCAATCCTGAAGGAAATCAACCCTGAATATTCACTGGAAGGAGATCAAGTGCACGCTATTCTGGATACACAACTTCTTAAAGTGCACTGATACCTGTACAGGGGTGTATCGACAAACAGTTGTACAAGCCCCACTGGATTAAACAGTAAGTATACCTTTATGAAAATTATGCACAAATGTAGTATATAATTATGTCCTGTCTGGTCATACAACTCTCCCATAGGAAGTACTCATTCTTCATTATCTAGCCATAGGCTGCTCTTGTGTCTCTAAAAGCCTTGCTTAACTACATGGGATTTAAAACATAAAAAAATGGCCGCCCTTCTACTTCCTGCCTACACTGAAAAGTGCAAAGAAATGGATCACTCAACAGAAAATCCAGAAAACAATCTTTCTGAGGATACTTGAGCTGAAGAGTTTAGAAACCCTGGTATATTCAACTATTAAAAAGACACCTGGCACAAAAATATTATATTTCCTATTAAATCAGTGCTGGCATAAATATTCTGTATTATACTTTGTATAATCTTTAGTATAGTCATAACAGGAATTTTTTTTGCCTTCTTCGGTTGCAGCACATTCACTATCCCTTTCGCAACCTTATCTTTATATATCTACAGGAATCATGTTATTATCATAAAACAAATACAAGCAAGCTACCTAAAGATTACCTGTGCTTTGTCCATGTGGAGTAATGCAACAGATTTATTTCATTCTGCAGCAGTTTCCACATACCTCCCCTGCACTCTTCTGCCACTTTGGACACCAGAAGAAAAAAACAAAAAACAAAAAAAAAAGCCTACTACTTTTAGGAAAAATGTGACTCACTCAACTTCTTGCCACTTGCCACACTGGAGCTAGGCACTTGTCCACTAAACACTAATTGTGGGGGCAGAGAGGGTCCTCCACTCCTTGAAGCATACAGGTCTTTCCTTTGCTTTCACGATTGAACAAAGCACCAGAAAAGGCAAGTATAAGCTGCTGCTGTGTCTGAAAATATTATCCTCACAGGCAAAGCACAGGTTCATTTTACACTGTACTATTTATTATCTGTGTTCTGTGTTACAAGAAACAGGAAAGGTAAGCACATTGAGTATACTATATTGGATGTGGCAAGAGCCGGTGTTGACATGCTTTTGGCTCACTTCAGAACTGCTTCTAACCCTATACAAATCCTATGAGAATTTAAAAGCAGCTGAAGCAGGTCAACTGCACCTTCAATAAATTCTGAATGATCACAAAAGCATCTCAAACTGATGTAAAAGGCATGCTCCATTTGCCCATTGAAGCCCGCTGACAAAGATATTTGTAATTTAAAACAAAAAAGAAGGAAGAAAAGTCTTTGACAGACCTTTTTATCCAAAATACAAGTTTTATGAGTGTTTTACCTGTCCTCTTATTCCCAAACTCTGAGTAGAAGTCTTTTTCTACAGGCTCTGGGGATGGTGTTCGTGCCAGCAAGGATAATACAGACATAAGCTGTTGTATGAATGCATGGGTAGTATAGCTGTCTCTGGTCAAACATGTTACAACATGGTTTGGAGAAGGACCTGTAAATCAAATAAAAGAAAATTAAATCAAGATTAGAATGTAGCAAGGCCGTGAACGAAAACTAGGAGAAATCTACATCATAGCATTAAAGTGAATGCATAGCGGTATGATCATAATTTATTATGATCTGGATTAAAACTATTACAATATTTGTTAGTCAAAGCATAGAAAATTCATAAATTTCTGCTTTTGAGCCAGGAGGTGGAGCTGCCCGTTTGCATCATTTGATACAGTAAGCACACAGCTTAAGGGCCCTTTCACACGGGCAGAGCATTCAGGTCCGCCTGTCAGTTTTTTAGGCGGACCTGAACGGACGCTCCATACAGGTCTATGGAGGGACGGATGTCAGCGGTGACATGTCCGCTGACATCCGACCCGTTCCGATCTGCTAAAGTGTGATGGAGGAAAACCCTACTTTTCCATCCGTCTGCAGATCGGATGAAAACTGACTCTACGGTCCATCTTCATCCGATCCCCCATAGAGGAGAGCAGCGCTCTGACAGGTCGGTCCCTGCACAGTGCACGGAGCGATCCCCCGCTGAGCAAAGCGGAGCCCGTACACGGACACGTCTGTGTGAAAGGGCCCTGAGGGGTTATTTCATCTTTCCAGAAATAATGATACAGTGAACACCATACACCCTCCCTACCACTTGGTCTCCACTGTACTTACCTCCATGGGTGATGAGGGAGAGGGAGTGGGGATTTCAAATCCTTTGACTGCTATACTGGCCAGCTGCGTGGGCACTGACAGCTCATTGCTCAGGAAGAAAAGTACAGGACTAGAGGGGGAGGTGGCAGGAGAGACAGTGTACGATGTTAGTTCACCTCTTCATTTTTTTTCTAGTAAGATAAACTTACACTTTAATGACTTATCCCACCGATTTATCCTTTATTGGAGGGTGCATCCCAGTTTCCATCAGGCAAATCCTGCCACAAAGCAAGCAGACAAGCAGTTGTGCTGTGCTGCCTCTTTAGCCAACCCAATGCTCGAAGAGTCCACTTAAGGATCGCCCACTGCATATATACTGTGGCAGGGTGGCTCTATTGTGTGAAATCATGTACCTTTTTGTCATTTTGTGCAAAAGATACTGTGCGCGCGCTCACTGGACAGAAGGGGAACCAATCAGCAGGTCCGCCGGCCGCCCGCGATCGTTCCCCGGAGAGGCAGAACAGTGATCTGCTTACGTAAACAAGGCAGATTGCCGTTCTGAAAGGAGAGGACACAGATCTTCTGTTCCTGCTGAGCAGGAACACAGATCTCTGTGTTCACCCAGTCAGTCTATCCCCACACAGTTAGCACGCACCTCCTAGGGACACACTTAACCCTTTGATCGCCCCTGATGTTAACCCCTTCCCTGCCAGTGTCATTAGTACAGTAACAGTGCATATTTTTAGCACTGATCACTGTAAAAAGTGTCAGTTAGGTGTCCGATTTGTCCGCCACAATGTGGCAGCCCTGCTAAAAATCACAGCTTGCCACCATTACTAGTAATAAAATAAATAAAAATGCCATAAAAATATCCCATCATTTGTAGACGCTGTAACTTTTGCACAAACCAATCAATATACTCTTACTGGGATCTTTTTTTTACCACAAATATGTAGCAGAATACATATTGGCCTAAATTGATGAAGAAATCTTTTTTTTTTTTTAATTGGCATTTTATAGCAGAACGTAAAAAATACTGTTATTTTTTTCAAATAAAAACCGCAGAGGTGATCAAATACCACCATAAAAAAGTTCTATTTGTGGGAAAAAAAAAGGGCATCAATTTTATATGGGTACAGCGTTGCATAACTGCGCAATTGTCAGTTAAAGTAACACAGTGCCGTATCACAAAAAATGGCCTGGTCATTAAGGGGGTAAGACCTTCCGGGGGCTGAAGTGGTTAATGAATGTCTATTTATAAAGCAAAAATAATGCACGTAAAAAAAAAAAAAACATTATAAAAACACATTATATATACACACACATATATATGTATATATATATATATATATATATATATATATATATATATATATATATATATATATATATACATACATACACACACACATATATACATATACATACACACATCGCAATTATAGAAAAACTATTTTAAAACATGTAAACGTTAAAAACAAAACAAAAAATAATATTGACCGACAACCACTAAAGTTGTAAATATCCCCCCGCTCCCCCCCCAGACGCCCCTGTCAGGATTGATTGAATACTGGGTTATTTACTACATATTATCCAAGAATTTTTTTTTTTTTTTTAAGAAGACACAAGCCATGAGAACTATGGTTAGGTGAAAATTCTGTTGAGTGCACATTTGGAACAACTGATAAACAGTAGTTATTGTTTTAGGGTAAATCCCACTGTAATTATTCTCACCATAATGACTGTACTAAGTTCTTGTACTGTAATGCTGATTTGTTTAATAAAATATTTTCTGTTAAAAAAAAAAAGTTGTAAATATATTTACATTCCCAATACCTAAATAAAAGATATGTATCTAGAACCAGAAAATGAGACTAATAGTTAAGTAGTTGTAAAAGTTATTTATTTATTTTTTGGATAATAACAAACATGTCATACTTACCTGCTTTGTGCAAGGGTTTTGCACAGAGGGGCCCGATCCTTCTTTTCTGGGGTGCCCCGGCGGCGGTCCTGGCTCCTTTTCCATTGGGTGCCCCCCACGGAGACACGCTGTCCATGGAAGGGCCCCCATGCTGACGCGCTCCCGAGTCCTGCTGCTGCATCCATTGACACAGACAGCAGGACTCGGCCCTGCCCCCGGCTCCTGTGTCAATGGATTTGATTGACAGCAGTGGGAGCCAATGGCTCCTACTGCGCTATTAATGTATCCAATGAGGACCTGAGACAGCGGCTGGAGCTGCTGGGCTCGTGCTAGTCGCTGGTACGATCAGGTTCACGTAAGAAAAGGGGAGCTCTGGGGGGCAGTTGCAGCGCAGAAGGTTTTTCACCTTAATGCATAGAATGTATTAAGGTGAAAAACCTTGAGGGTTTACAACAATATACACAAAATCACCCTAAAAAGCAATATAAAAGAGAAAATTATTAAATCAATTTTACACAGAACAAACGTTCTGTTTTTTTTTTTTTTTTTTATATATGTAATAGGGGTGTATCAATCCTCTACCAAGTCTTTAAAATAAGAACTCCACTTTTACGATGTAAAAGAAAAAACACATATTGCAGGTTGTGTTCTGATGTTGAACCTTCATATTTTGCAACACCCAGGACCTAACTACAAAATACTTTATAATATAATTAAAAAATATTGTGTTCCTTAGAGTGGCCCTTTCATAAAGGCCTCTGCTGCTTTCCTGACAAACGCTGTTTTATTGCAAGCGTCCTGATGACTGAAGCTCATTCTAACAATAAATAAGATCATCAAACTATACAGTAGTGTAAAGAACCTGGAATCTTTGAGGTTAGATTAAAAGAAACAGTGTTTACCTGTTAATCGAAAGTACTGATCGAAAAGCCCAATGTTTACAGACTGCAAATCACTGAACTTTATCACTATACAGCAGCAATGATGGAATAAACTGTGCTCTAAGCCGACTATGTTTTGGTTGCAGGAATCTATTGGGAAAGAAAAAGAAAAGTTATATTTCTACCACAAACCGTAAAAGGTACAAACCTCCTTTTGTTTTTCACATTAATGATGCAATAGGAACAATCACTTACTCTGCGGTATCTGATTTATCTTTTTTATTGTGTCATCCAGCACAAAATAAACTGCCTTTGTTGACAGCAAAACACAAGATGTGATTTCCATGTCTGGTGTCCGATAAAATGAAAGGGATGACCACATGAGGTGCCGCAATTCTTCATTCTCATCCTGTAAATCATGTGAAAGAGAAAAGCTGATTAATTGGTTTAAAACAAAATATAAATGATGCAATAAGCCATTCACTAGTACAGCTACTACATGCTAAAAGAGCAATTCCAGATAAAACAAATAAAAGGGAGCTACTTAGGAAATTAGGTAAACACTATCCTAAATAGAAAGTTTGCTTTTCTTTAACCCTTTAATGCCTAAGCCCATTTCTGACACTTGTTGCTTACAAGTTAAAATCCATATTTTTTTGCTAGAAAATTACTTAGAACCCCCAAACATATATATATATATATATATATATATATATATATATATATATATATATATTTTTAGCAGAGACCCTGGAGAATAAAATGGCGATCATTGCACTATTTTATGTCACACAGTATTTGTGCAGCAGTCTTCAAATTCAATTTTTGGGGAAAAAAGAAACTTTCATGAATTAAAACTACGGTACCTAAAAATCTCCTTAGGCGACGCTTTAAAAAATGAGTTACCAGGTTAGAGTTACAGAGGAGGTCTTTTGCTAGTATTATTGCTTTCACTCTGAAGATTGCGGCGATTCCTCACATGTGTGATTTGAACACCGTTTACATTTGCGGGCGCGACTTATGTATGCATTTTTCCTTGCTTTTCTGATTTAATTTTTTTACATTGTCCCTTTAAAAAAAAAAATTCTGATCACTTTTATTGCTGTCACAAGGAATGTAAACATCCTTTGTGACAGTAATAGGTGGTGACAGGTACTCTTTATGGAGCGACCGCGGGTCTAAAGACCCCAAATTCCTCCTTTGCACTTAAAAGTATTCAGATCGCCAAAATCTGCGATTCTGAATACTGTAATTTTTTTTTAAATCGGCGCCATTGGCAGCCAAGTAAACCAGAAGTGATGTTGTGACTGCTGGCTCTAAAAAAAAAACGCATCACTTCAGTTTAACCCCTTCAAGCCATAAACGCAAATTTGCGTACAGTCGTCGCGAAGGGGTTAAACCAAAACCGACGCTGAAAGCAATAATGCGCCTACCACTGCTGACCTCCTGCTGAACATGCTAAGTGTCTGGCTGTCCATGAATCACTTGTGGATGGAAGCCATCCCCGCCAGGAAAAGACAGTAATTATTGCTAGTGGCTATGCCAGCTGCTAGCAATAGTCGCATGTAAAATCCGGAAGGCTGGTTGCATCCAAGTTGATCGATCAACTTGGGTAAATTTAGCCTGCCCATACATAGCTCGCATCTCAGCTGGTTCCTGCTGAACTGGCCGAGATTCGACCCGTCTATGGCTGCCCTTAGTTTTCATCAGTTATCTGCTGTCTTGAAGGCAGCATTGCTGCAATGTAACATAGGGAAGTTCTCTTGTTTTGCCAACTGTTGTTAAAGTGTAACTCCACTTTTGTTGAGAAAAAAACATTCCCCTCTGGGTGATCTATGTACATTGCAAGGAGTATAACAAACTTTGTTGCAGATTCCTACCTTTTGTTATTCTTAAAGTGGTGTTCCGGCCGAAATGATACTTTTTAAATAAAAATACCCCTATAATACACAAGCTTAATGTATTCTAGTAAAGTTAGTCTGTAAACTAAGGTCTGTTTTGTTAGTTTATAGCAGTAGTTTGTTATTTTATAAAATTACAGCAGGCCGTGGCCATCTTAAGCGTGGGCATCTGAAGCCAGACTGTATTTCTTCCTGGATCTCATCCTTGCAGATCTCGCACATGCTCAGTGCAGCACAAGCAGTGTAATAGGTTTCAGGTCAGGTTTCCATAGCAACGGCAGTTTCAGAGGAAGTTGCCACCCCTTCCCAGAAGGCATTGCAAACAGGAAATGATGCGATGGGCTGCGGCCAGGGAGGAGGAAGTGAAAAATTGAATACAGCAGATATACAGTAGGTGCTGAGAAAAATTTTTTAAAAATATCCAATTTGTTTACAGTGCACAATTTAGTGAGGGATGCTGAAGAGTTGTAAAAGTGGGTGGAACTCCACTTTAAGAAATCCATGTGTGTTTGTGTCTGCCTCTGTTCTGAGTGGGTCTAATGGTGGTTTCATAATTAACTGTTAGGTGTAGCAGCAGCAAGGCACTAATGAGGAAAGCTGCTGGGCCTGCATCCCTGTAGACGGGTTCCTATTGAAAATATCTTTCCAAAAATTACATTTTTGTTACAGGGGATGCCTGAAATCTGACCTGTATCTTAGGGAAAATTGGTGAGGCAATCACACAAGCAGGAAATGATGTTTCTGGGGAGTGGTCAGTACACATTCTGCTTACAGAACAACTCCAGGTAGCCATATTGCAATGCATTCTCAGAAAATTACAGAGCTGCAGATTGAAAAGGAAAGGGAGTTTTTTACAACATTCAATTACAATATGATTAGTGTCGCAATTATATGCGCTATATTATTTTTTCTTTATTTGCTATTTTTTTTCCCCCACGAAAGTGGAGTTACCCTTTAAAGGGTTACTAAACCCTCGTGTTTTTTTTTTTAAATAACAAACATTTTCTACTTGCTTCCACTGTGCAGTTTGTTTTGCACAGAGTGGCCTCGATCCTCCTCTTCTGGGGTCCCTCAACGGCGCTAGTAGCTCCTCCCCACTTCGGGAAACCACATAAGAGAATCGCTCTCCTTGGGGGTACCCGTGTTTGCGCGCTCCCGAGTCCTGCTTCTGCGTGTATTCACACAGAATGCAGGACTCGGCCCGACCCCCACGTCATTGGATTTTATTGACAGCAGCGTGAGCCAATGGCTGTGCTGCTATCAATCTATCCAATCAGGACACAAGACACTGGCTGGAGCTGGTGTGCTCATTCCCGACCTGGCAATTACAGGGCTCAGGTAAGTATAAGGGGGGCTCCTGCATTTAAGAAGGTTTTTCACCTTAATGCATAGAATGCATTAAGGTAAAAAACTCTGAAGGTTTACAACCCCTTTAAGCTTTACAAGCATGGTACAAATACTGCTGTTAACTAGTACAACTCAATTAATATGATCACATCTTATGCTCTGAATGTGAGTACCAGTGCACTTACTAATCTATCCAATCAGAATTAGGCCTCTTCCAAATGGGACCATGGCATGCGTATTCCGTGCAGGGCCGTGTATTGAGGGCACAGGGATGCAAAGGTGTTGCGTGCATCCTCATGATGGCATCCTATTGCTGTCTATTGGGACAAGTGGCTGCACAGACACAACTGCTGTGTCCCAATAGGACATGCAAGTGGATGCAGTTCCGAGTCCCTGAACTCACCCTGCATATCATCCAGATGCACACAGAGTGATTTCAGGGATTTGCACCCACACCCATATGGATGTCATACTGGGACACAGTGGCTTTGTCCATGCAGCCACATGTCCCAATAAACAATGGATCAATCCAGGATAAGGACGAACAACCCGACACATTGCAAAAAGTCGATAGTGAAATCGCAACATATACCCCAAGACAAAAGCAAGCCAAGCGAGATAAACTCAAATTGATCAACCAGGACTACCAGGAGGGAAGGGTATACCCCTGGCTTACCGGTATCAGACAACCAAGACGTAGACCCTACACAAGACCCCCTGGAAAACCACTCAGGAACGACCGTTCTGCGACTACAACTATTTCACGTTTGAGGGCACCAAGTATGCACAGATCCGGGGTACAGCTATGGGGAGCTCAGCAGCCCCATCTTTTGCCAATCTTTTTGTAGGCCTACTAGAGGAACGTTACATTTATCTATCCGATGCCTTTACTAACCATATTAAATGTTGGTTTAGGTATATTGATGACATTTTTTTATTTGGACCGGTGAGGATGTCCAATTCTTTGACTTTGATTTCTTGAACAGCATCTTTACAGGGGTAGTGTTTACACCCGAAATCTCACCATGCAATATCTCATTCTTGGATGTATTGATCACTAATTCTCATGGCTCTCTGGTTACATCTCTCTTCACAAAACCCACTGACAGAAACACACTTCTGCATTATCAAAGCGCACATCCCAAACATCTTTTAGATAGTCTGCCGATATCCCAGTTTATGAGGGTGTCACGGATCTGTTCTGATGAGGATGACAAACTAAAGCAGCTAAACGAGATGTACCACAAGTTTCTGGAAAGGGGGTATCCTGCAGAAGTCCTTGACCAGGCATTAACCAAGATAAAGACTACCCATACCAGGCCCTCTGGGCCTTCTGATCGACCTCTGTTCATACACACATTCAACCGTGAATCTGACCATATTAAACAGGCCATGACAAAAAACTTACATATTCTACGAGCTGACAACGCACTGGCATATGAACTTAAAGTGATGCCCCTAATCACACATAGAGGCAGCAAAACCCTTCGTGACTTCCTCGTACAATCGGATCCTAGGCACAAATACGCTAAAACCATACTACGAATTTCCCAGAAGACTGGCTGCTACAAATTTATTTTATTTCAGGTACTTATATAGCGCCGTCAATTTACACAGCGCTTTACATATACATTGTACATTCACATCAGTCCCTACCCTCAAGGAGCTTACAATCTAAGGTCCCTAACTCACATTAATACATACTAGGGACAATTTAGACAGGATCCAATTAACCTACAAATGCCACAATTGCAACTTTTGCAATTCCCTTATATGCGGCGAACATTTTATGCACCCCCGTAGGGGTAACCGCTTTCGCATAAGTGAGTACCTGAACTGCAACACTGACTACTGCGTTTATATCCTTAAATGCCCATTCAAAAGGAGGTTCCAAAAGCACAGAAGTGATATTAGACTCGCCCTAAACTGGGGATGATATACAGATCGATCATAACAAACCAGTGGCTGCGCATTTTTTCAAACACAAACATCAGATACATGAACTAAGAGGTATGGTCATGGGGATGGTGTGTGTGGGCGTGACCGGATGCTGAGGTGAGGGAGAGCCGTGCAACCAAACCCGGTCCCTGCTTAATCTCTGTCCCCACGCTGGAAACCACAGGGTGAAGCGGAGGGGGAGACACCGTATGTTCGGATCTCCCGGACCTAGCGGTTCCATATGTGACAGACGCTTTCAGTGTCTGAGGAATCCATGTGCTCAGAGCTCTCCCGGGTGGACTGTCAGCTGATCGCACTCTGTGTGCGGGAGAGGGGAGCGCACCTGCCCGGAAGCAAGAGTGAGTGGCGGCGGCGGCGGCAGCTGTGTGAGCCGTGCGGAGTGGCGGTGCTCCAAATTTGACTGGAGGGGTGAGTGACCCACACCGGAGGACTCTGGGGGACACACAGGGTGGGCTGGTATTATTATATATATTATACATGGTACTGTGAACCCCCCCTCACAGATAGGACAGTATTTTCCGTCCGCTTAGCCAGCAAAGAAAAAGCGAGGGTTTCTCAGCAAGCGGGAGGCTGCTGTATTTCTGCAGGGTGACACTCGCTGAAGCAGCTGGGACAGTATGACTAGAAAGAAGGGGCAGGAGGAGGCATCTGCACAGGAAGGCACAGGGGCCCTAGTACAGCGAAACCCCAAAGAAAAAGGAAGCCAGGTGGCTGCTAAACTAGAACGGTTGGCTCACACACCAAACCAGCTTGCAAGCTTGACACCAAAAAAGAGCAACCATGCAGGGGGGTCGCAGCATCAATCTAGCCAGCCCGGGAGGAGAAGCCTAGGCCCCATTGGGGGGGAGCTGCGAATTCGCTGATGGATCCAGGGGTAAGTGGAACACTGGAGGGGGATTCTGGCCCGAGAGTGGAGCTGGGGGATGGTGCAGCAATACCACCAGTCGAGAAGGAGCCATCATTGAAAGATATCTTCCTAGCAGTTAATAGCTGTAAATTATCTATCACCGATCTGTCCATACAACTGAAAAGCATTAAAGCTGAATTGTTGGCGGTAAAAAACGAAATGCAAGTGGTCAGTACCCGGACAGCAGCCCTGGAAGACAGGATTAGCCAGATGGAGGATGATGTTTTCCCTTTAAAACAGGAAGTCTCAGTTATGAAAAGTCAACTTAATGAATGCATGCAAAAAATAGACAGTATGGAAAATAGACTGCGTAGAGAGAACTTAAGGGTGTTGGGACTACCTGAGGGTTGTGAAGGAAATAACCCTGTAAAATTTATGGAAGACTGGCTAAAGGAGAGATTTGGGAAGGAATCACTCTCAGAATTTTTTTCAATCGAGCGTGCGCATAGGGTGCCCACTAGAATTTGGTCCCCGGGGGGTTATCCAAGACCATTGATCCTGAAGCTGCTATGCTTTAAGGATAAAACTACTATCCTTCGGAAGGCAAGAGAGATGAAGAATATACAATATAGGGGCGCAAGGATCTCAATATATCCTGACTTCTCCCCTGAACTCCAGAGGCAGAGAGCAAAATTCTTGGAATGCAAGCGCAAGCTTCAACAGCTAAAAATTAATTACGCATTATTATATCCAGCACGCTTGCGCATAGTGGCTCTGGGGGAAACGCAATTTTTTGACACTCCCACCGAAGTTGTAACTTGGCTAGAAAAAAAACGAAGGAAGAGTACAGCGTGAAGAAGAAATGTAGAAAAGCAGGGACTTTCGTAGTCAGAGGACTCTGTCTCCCCTATTTTCCCTTTTTTTTTTTTTTTTTTTTTTTTTGTAATACGCACATATATATAAGTGAAAGGGGGAGTGGGGTTGGGGGGAGTAAGTAAATTTAACTGTTCATAGGCACAAAAGGTAATAATGGGGATAATTCCCCTCTCAATGGGACCGGGGGTTGTATTGTTTTTTTTTTTCTCACCTTAAGCAATGTGGCTGGTCAAAATAGAAGCCATAGGGGTAGGCCCAAAATTGGGCAATGGGGTAGAAAATATATGGGGGGTAGGGAGGGGGTGGGGTGGGATGGGGGGGCGGGGTGGAGTGGGTAGGTGTGTGGGTGGGTGGTGGGAAGGGTGGAATGTAAGTGTTGAGGTAAGGGTGAGAGTGGTAGATGGAAGCATAACCCACAAGAACTACAAGGGTCACAATAAGAGGTGGTTTAATTTTGCTGAGGGATATAAGGATATAGGTTTCACTTAATGATGCATGATGGAGCAGGTCGTAACAGACCCCGAAATTTAAAAAAAACAGATCACTATATGTTCCTGGAATGTGCGGGGAGTAAAAGATAAGGTTAAAAGGCAAGCGATCCTTTCTATGATAGATAAGGGGAGAGTCGAAATACTCTGTCTGCAGGAGACACATCTAGATAAGGATTCAATCAAAATAATGGACCATAAGAAATTTCAGATACAGTATCATTCTACCCACTCCTCCTTTTCAAGGGGGGTGAGTATTTTGATAAAGTCAGGATTGGCTTTCTCCTGCAGCCAGAGTAAGGTTGATATATTTGGGTGGTATATTTTTCTCTACTGTTCAATCGAGAACAGGAAATATGTATTAGCGAACATCTACATTCCCCCCCCCATTTGGGAGAGAGGTTTTGGATGATTTGACTGGCTTCATGGCGGGTTTTTCAGGGGCTCCGGTTATAGCAGTCGGAGACTTCAATATGACTATGGATAATGGAATAGATAGGTTTCCTTCAAAAAACATCAGTAGAGGAGCACCTAAGAGTCCTCTTGCACAATATTGCGCTGAGGTGGGTTTGGTGGATATCTGGAGAAGGAGGCATCCTGAGGTGAGGCAATACTCTTGTCACTCCAGGACATATGCCACTTTGTCCAGAATAGATTTACTACTGGGCAATGAGGAAGCTTTAAACGTAGTGGAGGGTATAGTCTACGAGCCGAGGGGAGTTTCGGACCACTCACCAGTGATAATCAAATTAAAAGGGAGAGAGATGCTTTAAAAATGGCAACTGGAAAGTTAATCCCTTTTGGCTCGAGATTATTGAGGAAACAAGTACCATCAGGGAAAGGTTGGCGGAATTCGTAAACCCTAATTCAGGCACTGCTTCATTAGGGATAGTTTGGGATTCCCTGAAGGCTTTTCTTCGGGGAGTTCTAATCCAAAAAATCTCCCATATTAAAAAACAATCACAAATAGAAGAACTAAAAGTAAAGGAGAAGGTTAGAAGAGCGGAAGAACAGTACGTGGAGTCACCAACCCCGCCTAAATATGAGGCGTGGGTGGAGAGCCAAAACGAGTATGGTAGATTGGTTTTGGAAAAGACGGTGAGGAAAAAGTTATTCCAAAAACAGAGGTTTGACTGTGAGGGGGAGTGCGTTGGAAGGACCTTGGCCTTGGTAATTGGAGCTAATGGCCCCCCAAACACTATTCCAGCGATAGAAGGGAAAGAGGGAATAATAAAAACGACTAACCCAGAAATCTTGGTAGAATTTAGGGAATACTTCCAAAACTTATATAGCTCGGCGAAGAGGGATATGGATGGAGCAATGGGGGAGTTCTTTGGACAGTTAAAGTTAACCCCTCTCGCAAAAGAAGATCGGGAAATGTTAGAGGCCCCTTTAACACTTGATGAGTTACAAAGAGCTGTGGCAGATATGGCAAACCAGAAAGCCCCAGGGCCCGATGGTCTACCCATTGAGATTTTTAAAAAATATGGGGAGATCTTACTTCCCATGCTCCTGGGGGTGTTCAATGGGACTAGGAAGGACGGTAATCTACCGGTATCTATGACAGAAGCCACCATAATAATGCTGTTGAAAGAGGGGAAAAACCCGTTAGATGTGATGTCATATAGGCCGATATCATTATTATGTTCGGACGTGAAGATTCTGGCAAAAGCCCTGGCAACAAGGCTAAAGAAAATAATTTCAAAATTAATCCATATAGACCAAACCGGGTTTATCCCGGACAGATCAACAAGTACGAACATAAGGCGAGTTTATGTAAATATGCAGATCCCCATAGTAAATAGTGGTAAGAGAGCCCTTCTCTCACTAGATGCAACCAAGGCATTTGATTGCCTGGAATGGCAATATATCTGGAAGGTACTTGCAGAACTCCAATTTGGCCCCGGTTTTGTCCATTGGCTGAGGTTACTATACGATAAGCCAAGAGCTAAGATCAGAGTCAATGGAGAGTGTTCAGAATGGTTCCAATTAAGTAGGGGCACTAGGCAGGGGTGTCCTTTGTCGCCCCTCCTATTTGCCCTAGCAATGGAGCCGCTGGCCGTTGCCATAAGGGCATCTCAGGGGGTACAGGGGTTTAAAAGAAAGAGGGGAGAGGAGAAAATAGCAATGTACGCGGACGATATCTTGTTATTCCTGGGGGACACACAGGACTCTTTGAGGACGGCCATGGGGTTAATTGAAGATTTTGGATACTTTTCCGGGTTAAAAATTAATTGGGAAAAGTCAGCATTATTGCCAATAGATCCGCTGACGGAGCCCCTTCATCACCAAATTCCCCAGATTAAAGTAGTGAATCAAGTGAAATATTTGGGGATTAATATTTCAAGGAACCCAGGGCAATATATCACAGAAAACTTAGTTCCACTTATGAAAAAACTTAAACAGAAATGCCGGGTATGGGGACGGCTTCCTCTCTCGGTCGCAGGGCGCTGCAACCTGATAAAAATGGTTTGGATGCCACAGATCTTATATATCTTACACAACTCACCAGTTTGGATCCCCAAACGCTGGTTCAATAAAATGGATAGTATTTTTAGAGAACTAATTTGGAAGGGTGGGGTAGCAAGGATTGGCCTGCAGGTGCTTCGGAGACCGGGTGAGAAAGGTGGGTTGGGAGTGCCGGATCCGGGGTGCTATTTCTTGGCGTCTCAAATCCAGCATGTAGGAGGGAGTAATAGGCCCGGGAACTGGGCAGCAGGAAATAATGTACTACTAAATGACACCAATAACGATACCATAGTAGAAGCGCTGGAGGCGGATTCCTTTGTTACTAGATGCCCCACTACTCGGATGATGGTTAAGAGCTGGGTTAAGGTTAAAAAGAGGTATGGTCATAGAACATGTCCATCAACCCATTAGAGGTGGTGACCATAACCGTCTACTACTACAACGTGAAGCCTATTGGATCCATACACTGGGCGCGGTGCATCCTGGAGGACTCAATGCCAACTTATCATTCACATGCTTCTTAAATGAGAGATAACAGATTTGTGTTCGTGTTTTCGAATGATGATCGAACCTTTTTTCCTTTTTCTATGACCGTTTGATCCTTGTTCCTCCTTTTTCTTTCTTTTTGATTATCTCGGTGATGCCTGAAGATGAACCCATGGCATTTTAGTTAGGGATCTATACGAAATTGTGGTGACCTCCTCACCTGCAATTTTCCCTGCAACACACTTACTTTAAATTTCCTTTGTATCTAGGTATTTATCCTTTCAGGTTCCCCGCAAATGTCATCATAGCCTTCCTTTCCCCCTTCTCCCCCCCCCCCGCATTCCCCTCCCCCCCACCTTCCCCTAGCCCCTCGATTCTTTTCCTCATTCTGTTTTTTGTTTTCTCATTTTCGTTTTTTTTTCTTGTTTCGTTTTTTCCCGTTTTTGTTTTTTCCACCTCAACTTTTTTTCATTTCACTCTTATCTTCATTTATATATTTCTTTTTAATTTTCTTTTTTTCTTTTTCTTTTATCAGTTTTCCTTTCTTCTCTCTTTCTGCATTTCTCCATTTCCTTAATTTCTATTATTATTTTTTTACTTACTTTTTTTTTATCTTCCCATTTATTCTTTTCTATTTTTACTTTTATTATCGATTTTTAGTTTTATTTTTTCCATTTATATTTATTATTTACTTATTTATTCTATTTTTTTCTATTTTTTTTTTATTTTTTATTATTTTTTATTATTTTTTATTTTACTTCATCGTTCTCTTTAATTCTTTTTCTTCTTCTCATCTGCGCTTCAGCAACATCCTCTCCGAGTATCATTTTTCCTTGTTGTACTCTGTCACTTTTGCTTCTTCTGTTTAAACTCTTTGCTTCTATTTCGTTTTCTTCTCTCTTCCCACTCTGTCTCTATTTCGTTCTCATATCTTGCATTTTCACTTCACCCCACTCACTCACCTCCCGTGGTTTGACATATCCCAGCTCAGGGGCGGGGTCCGCCGATGTCGCACGTTTCCATGACATCAGCGGCCTGTTTTTAACATTGGAACCCCGTCCCACAGCATTCGATCCCAGCACTGGCGCTGATCGGTTACAGAATCGTGCACTGCAGCCTGATGTTTCCTAACAGCTGTTCCATCCCCACAACGCTTAGCAGCATCGTCGAGGAGGTACCATGATGAGTTTCACATTACTTTTCTCTGTACCCTCCTTTGTCATTTACTTTTCCTCCATTCATGAAAACCTTTTTTTAAACATTTGTTAGTGTCTTTTTGGCGGGATTTATGACGTCATACCAGTCTCGGGGTGGGAGGAGTCTGTTTTTTTTTCCTTTTCTCTTTTCCTGATTGGTTGATGTTTCTTTATATAATTTTCACTGTTTTTTCACATGCCTGACGAAGGGGTCCTGCGTGACTCCGAAACGTTGCACTTACCTTGTGTTGTGATCATGCAATAAATTACACGTTTGGACGCTAACGCACTCTCCTTGTGTTGTAATCATGCAATAAATTACACATTTGGACGCTATCTACGCCGTTCCATGGTGTGCTGGCAAATATTTTCATTCCAATAAACAATGGGACTCCAAGGAATGTACGCAGCACATGTGCATCCATATGCAGGCAAAACATGGCCCTGCACAGGGCACGCATGTCATTGTCCTGGGTGAACAAGGCCTAACCCATACAGAACTAAAATAAGGAAGTTAGTTATTCAGATTTAAATTATTGCCAGGTCACACCGGTGTGATGTACAGTGATGACAGGTCTTTTGAACTAATGCTTACAGTTTATTGCCTTCCTTCCGCCAGTTGAGAAGTAGTGTCAGCAATCATGACAGTCAAGGTTGACGGGACATAAGGTTCTTGTATCCTATCTTGGGGTGTATGCCCCTTCCAGAAAAATCTGAGGGAAATGGACCTCAGCTATTTATAAAATAACCTTGATGGAGCTACAGGGAGATTTGAAATATGCGTAATGAATAACAAAGGGTGTCTATTCTGTTTAGTGTGGAAAAATTAAAGCTATACATTTGCGGTTAACAGAATGGAATGCATATGCCTCAGAAAAATAATGAAAAGCTAATGTGATGGGAAGTTACATATACATATATAAGTTACATATAGGAGTGGGTACCCTGTCCGTTTTTTAGTTCAATCTTATTTTATTGAAAGAAGCATACAAGAAAATGTACTTCACATATACATCATTGATAGTATTAGTGTTGATGACAATAAATCCAGTGTATTCACAGGATACATAGTGTAGTACGTTATGTGTGCAGATAACAAGGAAAAAACATTGTTTAAACAACATATTGAGACATAACAAGGATAACCAAAGTGCCCTCACCATATACGGGAGGGGATTACATGTAAACTTCATGTGTTTTTACAATCAAACTTATTCCAGGAACCTGTTATGTTGTACAGGATTAGCTTGTGTGGGTCGTATTCTGCATCTGGATTTTAAGGAGTACATTGATATGAAGAGGAGAAGGATTAGGGGGAGAGTAGAGAAACAGAAAGGTTAGGAACAGGAGTCGCTCCAGCATGGTCATGAGGCGGCACCGTCCAGGTTGCCCTCTGCCCAGGGGATGAAGTCCGATGAGTATCGGAACATGGACCACGAAGTCCACGTAAGAGAGAACTGGTTGTCTTTATTAGATTCCTCAGCCAACAGACGTTCAAGATCTCTGATGCGGTCCACCTCAATAGCCCACTGCCCCAGGGAAGATACAGTTCTTGACTTCCAATATCTTGGGATCACCATTCTCGCTGCGGCCAAGAAATGGCGTAATACATCTTTTTTAATGGACTTGAGCGTGCCCGGGAGCATGGACAAAAGAGCTATCTTGGGTGAAGGAGAGAGAGCAGTCGCCATCAGCTTGCAGTATAGTAGGAAGATCTGTTGCCAGAATTTCTGTATGGGTGGGCATTCCCACCAAATGTGGAGCATGGTGCCCCTGGAGTTTAAACATCGCCAACAAGTATCTGGGTTTGTCAAGTTGAAGTGATGTATTGTCGAAGGGTATCTATACCACCTCGTCACCAGTTTAAACCCCTTTTCTTGAGTTTTAGTGGCTAGGGAGAGCTTGTGTGTTAAGATAAAGCATTTTTGCCAGTCAATGGGGGAGATGGAGTGTTGGAGATCTTTTTCCCAAGCCTTCGTGTAGGGTGGGAGATCAGGGTGAAAAGCATTCAACAAAAGGGAATAAAGCTGTGATACCACGTGCATTGGAGGATCGGTTTGGAGGAGCATATCTTCAAATCCTGTGGGTTCAGCTAGAATATCTGGTATTGATTGGAAGGTTTGGATATAGGAAGTCAATTGTTGTTTCTGAAGCCATTGCATAGGGTATCTAGTAAGCGATTCGGGGGAAGTATCTGGCATTAGAGTGGGGTCTGTATGGACAACCTGAGAAAGCCTCCTATGGTCTTCTTTCCGCCAAGGTCCAAAGCTTGTCACGTGCATAGCCGGTGGGAAGGCTGGGGTCCCAAATAGGGGGGTCATAGGCCCCGAAGGATTGGATATGTTACCTTCAGAGTTTAAGCGATCCCAAATTTGCATCGTTTGGCGGGTGAGGTCACAGAGGGGGAGTGAACCCCTACGAATTGCGGGTGTGGTCCATGGAAGAGCTGAGAGATCAATGGAGTTCATATGGCTTTCCAAGTGAACCCAGAGCTTAGTCGTATGGTTATGGAACCAGTCCAATATGCGAGTATCGCTGCCTTATGGTACAATGAAGCGTCCGGGGCTCCAGCCCCCCCTCTCGCTTTCGGAAGAGATAGCGTTCTGTATCCAATTCTAGGATGGGCTGAATTCCAAATAAATTTAGAGAACAGCTGGCGCAATTTTCGAAAATAGGAGCTAGGTATGTATATAGGGATTGTCTGAAATAGGTACAAAAACCGGGAAAGGACATCCATTTTCAAGGTGTTCACCCTACCAAGCCAGGACAGCCGTTTAAATGTGTAATTAGACAGATCGGCTTGAGTTCTGAGAAGCAAGGGGGTAAAGTTCTTGGAAAAGAGTTGGGATGCATCCTCCGGTATCTGAATACCAAGGTATCGGATGGAGGTGGATCCCGTTTTAAAGGAAAAGGCAGTAGAAAGTCTGCGTAGGTCCGACTTTGGCAGAGAAATATTGAGAATTTCCGATTTATTGTAGTTTACCTTAAAGTTACTGACTTCCCCAAATCTCTGGAACTCCTGCATCACCGAGGTTAAAGACAAGTGTGGACGTGTCACAAATAGAAGCAGGTCATCTGCAAACAGAGCAAGTTTAGTTTGAGTGGGTCCGACTGTGATTCCGTGTACAGAGGGATTGTTTTGCAAAGCAATGGCTAAATGTTCCATAGTGAGGACATACAGGAGGGGAGACAAGGGGCATCCTTGTCGTGTCCCGTTAGAGATAGAGAATGCCGACGACAAAGAACCGTTCAGTCTTATCCTAGCGGATGGAGAGGAGTAGAGGGACATTATCCTTGAGATCATGTGGGCTCCCAGTCCTATTTGTTGTAGAGATAGCCGAAGGAATTGCCAATCTACTCGGTCGAATGCCTTTTCCGCATCGACTGTTAAGAGGCATAAAGGAATATCGTGGGTTCGGGCATAGTTGGATAAAAGAAGGGTTTTCAGGGTGTTATCCCTTGCTTTTCGGCCACTCACAAATCCTACTTGATCCAAGTGGATCAAACTGGGCAACAATGGTTGTAACCTGTTGGCTAACACTTTAGCAAAGATCTTCAAATCCACCCCAATCAAGGATATTGGCCTATAATTTGTACATAAAGTCGGGTCCTTCTCTGGTTTTGGAATAAGGGAAATATGAGCCTCAAGTGTTTGTGGGGGAAACACTGAGCCCTCTGATACAGAATTGAATACTTTAGTGAGGAAAGGAATAAGAAGGGGAGCAAATAATTTATAAAACTTTGGGGTAAAGCCGTCCGGCCCTGGGCTCTTGCCAGTGGTGTACTCGCAATGGCTTTCGCAACTTCATCTGCTGTTATAAGTGTTTCAAGTTCGGTAATGGTGTCCTCATCCAAAGTGGGGAGCGCAGTTTCCCTGATATAAGAGGACTTGTGCTCCTCTGTAGTAGAGGGGGAGTCTGACGATTGGGCCGCAGGTATATTGTATAGGGATTGATAAAAATCCCTGAACGTCTGCGCAATCTTAGAAGGTGAGGAGATTAATTCTCCATGCGGTCCTTGGATATGGGAGATGAAAGTAGAGGATTTTTTTTGGATGTAGGGAGCGAGCCAGTGACCTGCCACATTTGTCTTGGAATTTATATTGATGGAAAGCGAGTTTGTCCGCAAATGTACGTGCAGATGTCTCATATAGACCTCTGAGATGTAATCGGGCATTGGAAACCTCAGTGAGCGTTTCGGTAGTTGGGGAACGCTTATGGTCAGTTTCCAGGTTTCGGAGCTTCTGGATTGCATCCACTATAGCGGCTGAGCGTTCCTTTTTCAGACGAGATCCTAATTGAATAAAGGTTCCACGTAATACTGCTTTCAGTGCCTCCCATTGGATGGGGAACGACGTGGTATCTTGTGCGTGGTCCCCAAAAAAGTTAGAGATTGTTTCCGAGATACGTGTAATACAGTCCGTATTAGCTAGCAATGAATCATTTAAGCACCATGTCTACTCCCTAATAGGTGAGGAGGGGAGCGAGAATGTCAAGTATATAGGGGAGTGGTCTGACCAGATCATAGAATCTATTTCACACTCAGGAGACCAGTCTAGGCAACTGTGGTCGCTCAATAGATAGTCTATGCGACTATAGGTCTGATGTACCTGAGAAAAATGTGTGTAGTTACGAGTCTTAGGGTACAGTACCCTCCAAACGTCTACAAGGCGTAAGTCGTATAGTGCCCGTTTCAGGGCCCTCAATTTGGGGAATGAGATACGTGACCTTGAAGTGGAGGAATCTAATGTTGGCTCCAGGGGGGTATTAAAATCTCCACCGAGGATGAGCTTGCCCTCCATGAATTCAGATAGGATCTTCAGATACTGCAAAGCCGATGGAACTTGGTTAACATTTGGCAAATATATGTTAGCTATCGTAAATTTAACTCCTCACAGCAAAAATTTCAAAGACGTACCTTCCCTGAGGGTCGGAGAGATGATCAAGCAATTCAATGGGGAGGCTTTTGTGAAAAGCTACAGATACTCCCTTAGTTTTCTGGGATGGATTAGTACTATGTATCCATCTGTTAAAATATCTGTTAGAGCAAGGGGTGGAGGCTGATTGAAAGTGCGTCTCCTGCAAGAGGAGTATATTAACTTGGCATTTATGCATTTGATATAGAATTTGTCAACGTTTAGAGGCAACATTGAGTCAATTTACATTGTATGAACACAATTTTAGTCGAGGGTGAGACAATACCGTATAGGCCATGGTGGAGCGAGGAAATAGGAAAAAATTTGAAAGTCTAGAAAAAGAGGGGGAGGCGGTTGGGGGAAATACGGAAAAGAGAAGATAGGGGAAGAGGAATGGAGAATGGCTAGTTAGAGGACACCTGGGAAAAGTGTCTCAAAACAAAATCTAACGTGTTAGCAGCAGCAAAACACTCCGTGAACTATCACGTGCTAGGCACAAATCGTGCCAAACCTATTTGGGGAGGGAGGTCGGATTAGAGAGGTCTGAGTTGTGAACCCGACAACATAGCAGGCATGTATAACGTATATGTATCACACCCGTCTATCATAGTATATTGAATACTTAATATTTTAGGTTATAGAAGAACATGGCATATATCCAATCAGTGTTTGAAAAAACACTTGAACACCCATAATCAATCAGCTGTCATCACAAACAATAGTATGTATAACAAGCATTTAAATTATGTAACATTGAGGAATTCTACTAGTTCTGTGGTGTAGGATCAGTTAGGCCCGGGACTGAGAGGAGACCAAGAAGCCCATAACAGGTAATAAGGTATCTTCTGGGAGACTCCAAGTCAGTCAGCGGGTCCTCCGGCCCGAAGAACTAGAAAGGCACATTGGCTACAAGTATCACCCCAGAGACTTAGTGGTGGGCTCCACTCAAGCCAGGCCGCATCCCGAATAAAAGAATCATAGGGTTCTGGAAAATTGGGTAACAGAAGACGGTTTCTTAAGGAAACGATGTTCATAGCATTCAAATTGGTCTTGGTATGGTCTATGTGTCGATAAGTGTACATTTAAAGCTAGGGACGTCCGGTGTCAAATGGAGCCCCCACGTGGCCATAAAAAGCAGTAACATTACCACCGTCTAATCTACACCCTTCTTTAGATGTAACTGTCCCATTAAGGGCAACACAGCACCCTCCACCCCGTGAGCTTAGTAGACTTCTATACTATCTTTGTAAATGAAGTGGTATAGTTAGTATGAGTTCATAGGAGGGTACAGAGAGAACACAGTACCATTGTAAACCTGGTCCAGTCCCTTAATGAAAACTGTGGGGTGAAAGGTGTAGATCCATTGTAAAACATTGAACAGATAGAACAAGTAACAGTGTTGACTCACGTGGGGAGCCAAATCAGTCTTCCGGGGATGTTGGACGTCTTGCTCTAGGACCAAAAAGAAGCAGATCTAGATCTCGGACGTCTGTGACATTGCAGGAGAGGGCCCTGTCGTCGTTGACGATCCTCTGGAGGGTCTAGCCAGTTCAGGATGCTGATAGGGTCTTGTGCAAGGAAGGTGAAGAAGGCAGGAAGTTGTTCAGGGTCCGACAGAACAAACTTACAGTTGTCGTCTCGGGTTACCTTGATACTGAATGGATGGCCCCAGGTCTAGGAAGCCCCTGCTTGACGGATTAAACCCAAAAGTGGACGGACCGCCCGTCTCATGTATAAGGTGTTGCGGGAAAGGTCCGGGTAGAGGTGTACTGTAGATCCATTGAATTCTAAAGGACCTAAGCGCCAGGCCTTACGCATAATCTCTTCCTTGAGGGTATAGTAATGGACCCGGCATAGGACATCGCGGGGGCGGTCACTGCGGTCTCCCCCCATGCCTATCACTCTATGCACTCTGTCCAGTTCAATAGGGGATGTAACTTCCCTGCCCAGGACCTGGTTGAGAATAGAAACGACAGTGGGTTTTAGATCAGTGCCTGAAGTTGCTTCCGGCACTCCCTGTATCCTAATGTTGTTCCTGCGGCTCCTGTTTTCGCTGTCCTCTATGCGGAGTTGGTGTTGTCGCAAGCGGGATAAATGTGACGTGGTTGCAGATTTGAGGGCCACAATACGAGCCGTATGGTCATCTTGGGTAGTAGCCAGAACGGATACAGCGTTCTCTGTCGTTGAAAACCGATGCTGGAGGGCTTGTAGTTCTACATGGAGGGAGGCTTCCATCTTGGACGCCCAGGATTCAAAGTCTGTCCTAAAAGCAGAAAGAAGGGCTGTGGTCGCAGAGCCGGCTGAACCGCCCGAGGCCGGAGGAAGTAGCTCTGCGGGGCCATCTTCGGAGGGGATGTCAGGGGGCATAGCGGCCATTGAAGGGGCCGAGGGCTCACCTGTAGTGTCCTTGCACAGCGAGGAGTCCGTGTGAACCAGAGAGGGAGGTTTAGATTTGCCTAGGGTGCGACTGGCCGCCAGCTTGTCCTTTCCCGTGTGGGAGTCGAGTGAAGATGTACGGAGTAGGTAGCGCTGGATTGAACCTTGCTGCAGCTCAGCGGAGTCAGAGGAGTGAGAGCTTGAGGATGACATAGAGATTCCGGGTGTAGGTAATTTGTAACACAGCCTGATAATGTCGGGGGAGCACAGAGCTCAGTAGCCCATTTCTTCAGCCGTCCATCGTCAGCCAGAAAACATGGTATCTAGTATGGGGGGATAGGACGGTCGCTACCTGCGACTCTGGAGCCAGGGCTGCATTCCCTGCTAGTCTTTTGCACTACAGTATGAGATGGAAATGTGTTGCAGAACTATGGCGAGGTAGCAAACTGTCAGCCAAGGAGTATTTATTCTGTGAGAAGGGTTACAAGTGGCAGCTGGGTCCTCTGGGCAGTTCTTGTGACAGTGTAGAGACACAGTGATCCAGGAGCAAAGGGTTTAAGGAACAAGTGCATATACTGTAGCAGGGTGGAGCAAGATGGCCGCTCCACGTGGCCCCAGGGGTAGTGTTACAATCCACCCCACAAATGGGGGTAAATATTAGTTTAGTCCCTTTCATAAATCACAGTCTACTATGTCAGGGCACCCTGGTGTTTAGATTGGCCCTGGATTGAGCACAGAAAAGATGAGGAAGCTACTGAGGTTTAGCAAGATGGCCGCCACTTACTGTGTGTGTTGGTAATCTTACAGGCTGGCATGCAGGGGTGGCACAGGGGAGAACGCAGGCTTCGATCAGTAGGCTGGGCTGCTCTGGTGGCTGTGTAGGAGGAGATCCAGGTGCGGAGTAGCCAGGAAGGTCTGGATGTATAGGCCGGGTGCACCAATATGGCCACCGCTCCCCCCTGTTAAGGCCGAAGCTGCGGCCTGTAGCTAGAACGGCCGGAACACGGGATCACCGTGTCAGCGGTCTCAAGCTAAGCCGTCCCGGTGTCCGTGCAGGGGGAGAGCTAAGCACAGAGCGGCCAGGAAAATCCGGATGCGGCCTGTGCGGGCCGGGTGTACCAAGATGGCCGCCGCTCCCCTCGTCAAGGCCGAAGCCGCGGCCTGTAGTAGAATCGGCCGGATCTCGGGATCGACGTGTCAGCGGTCCCAGCTGACACCTTAGTGTGCAGGATCGACGTGTCAGCGGTCCCAGCTGACACCTTAGTGTGCAGGAGGACCCCGGGTTTAGTGGAGGTAGTGAGGCAGTCCTGTTAGGTGGAAAGGGATGAAATTATTCCCAAAACGGCAGGAGCTCTCAATGGGCACGTCTGTTCAGGTCTCCATCCGGCCCCCCCCCCGTCCGTTTTTTATTGCCACCTTTGTTTCTAGTCAGATTTAAAAACTCTGAATATGTCCTGGTCACCATTGCACAGAAGGTGATGAGAAATGTTCCAACAGGGACAGCTGTTTCTCTGACACCTAAGAGGGTATTTCCTGGGACCAGGGAACAGGGAAAAGGATGGTAAAGTAAACGTTTCATGTCAACTTAGTCCTCCGCCTCCCCTTATATATTTTTTTCACTGGGAGAAAAATAATTCCCGTGTAAGTCACTAGAGTTACAGTTTAAAGTGTTTGTAAAGGCTGAAGGTTTTTTACCTTCATGCATAAAAAAAACCTTGTGTGCTACTCCCCCCACAGCCCCCCCTAATACTCACCTGAGCCCCCTCTCGATTCAGCGATGTGCACGGGAGCCTTGGCTGTTCCAGGACTCTCTCTTCTCATTGGCTGAGACAATCACAGTCACTGAGCCAATGAGGAGAGAGTAGGGGGCGGGGCTGAGCCACAGCTCTATATGTCTCGATGTCCGCCGGGTGCCCGCGATCGTGTCACGGAAAGGTAGAACGGGGAGATGCTTTTGTAAACAAAGCATTTCCCCGTTCTCCCTAGTGACAGGACAGAGATCACGGCTCTCTGTCATCGAGAGCAGTGATCGCTGTCATGTGAGGTGTAGCCCCCCCCCCACAATTAGAATTACTCCCTAGGACACACTTAACCCCTTCACCAACCCCTAATGGTTAACCCTTTCACTGCCAGTGTCATTTACACAGTAATCATTGCATTTTTATAGCATTGATCGCTGTATAAATGACAATGGTCCCAAAATAGTGTCAAAAATGTCCGTGTCCACCATAATGTCACAGTCCCGATAAAAATTGCAGATCGCCGCCATTACTAATAAAATTTTTTTTTTTTTTAAATAAAAATGCCATAAAACTTTCCCCTATATATTGCAGACGCTATACCTTTTGCACAAACCAATCAATATACGCTTATTGCGATTTTTTTTTTTTTTTTACCAAAAATATGTAGAAGAATACATATCTGCCTAAATTGAGGAAAAAAATTGTTTTTTTCTATATTTTTGGGGGATATTTAGTATAGCAAAAGTAAAAAATAATGCGTTTTTTTTCAAAATTGTAGCTCTTTTTTTTTGTTTATAGCGCAAAAAATAAACCGCAGAGGTGATCAAATACCACCAAAAGAAAGCTCTATTTGTGGAAAAAAAAAAGGACGTCACATTTGTTTGGGCACAATGTCGCACGACCGCGCAATTGCCAGTTAAAGCGACGCAGTGCCGAATCGCAAAAAGTGCTCTGGTCAGGAAGGGGGTAAATTCTTCTGGGGCTGAAGCGGTTAAACTTTTTTGTGCTTTTTCGTGCGTTTTTGGGCACTTAGGCGTCTTTTCTGCTCAAAAGCTCTTCTCAAAAACGCAAGTTTGGTGGGGTTTTTTTTTTCTGTCTGTAAGCTCCTGAAAAAGCCATAGTGTGTATGGACACATTGGTTAACTTGGAGGGGAGTTTCCAGGTAGAAAAAAATTAAAGCTCAAAAGCCTTTAGGAGCCGCTTCTTTGAGCTACAGTGTGCATGAACCCTAAAGAGAGATACTGTCATGAAGTAATACTTTTCAGGCTGTTCACATAAATAAAATGTTTAGGTATAGCACTTACTGATGCTGCCTTTGCATAGCAAATCATTATGTCTTTTGTAATTAACAGTGATTGCAGTATCCTTTAACCTCTGACACTATTGGAAATGTTGAAGACTTTCTGTGGCAGACAGCCTGAACTGCTCCCTTTTTCCCACTCTTGGCCCTGAAATCCTCAAGCAGTAAGCCTTTTGCCTATGAAACCTCCAGCCCTCTGTGAGTGACAGAGGGAAAGATGTTTAGGGTCCTCTGTTTGTTCTGAGCTTTGGGACTCACTGCCATCACTGATAATATGCAGGCAGTCAGACATATCTGGATGTTTAGCTGTGTAGGCTAATACAAAAAGCCTCCAACACTCCTAGAAGTGTCAGAGGTTGAAGAAATCCACCGCCCTACTACTGACAGAAGGCATAATGTAAAGGCAGCATCAGCAAGTGCTAATTTCAAACATTTTATGTACAGTATCTCACAAAAGTGAGTACACCCACTCACATTTTTTCTAAATATTTTATTATATCTTTTCAGGTGACAACACTGAAGAAATGACACTTTGCCACAATGTAAAGTAGTGAGTGTACAGCTTGCATAACCGTGAATATTTGCTGTCCCCTGAAAATAACTCAACACACAGCCATTAATGTCTAAACCTCTGTCAACAAAAGTGAGTACACCCCTAAGTGAAAATGTCCAAATTGGGCCCAATTAGCCATTTTCTCTCCCTGGTGTCATGCGACTCAGTGTTACAAGGTCTCAGGTGTGAATGGAGAGCAGGTGTGTTAAATTTGGTGTTATCGCTCTCTCATACTGGTCACTGGAAGTTCAACATGGCACCTCATGGCAAAGAACTCTCTGAAGAGCTGAAAAAAAGAATTGTTGCTCTACATAAAGATGGCATAGACTAAGAAGATTGCCAAGATCCTGAAACTGAGCTGCAGCATAGTGGCCAAGACCATACAGCGGTTTAACAGGACAGGTTCCACTCAGAACAGGCCTCGCCATGGTCGACCAAAGAAGTTGAGTGCACGTGCTCAGCGTCATATCCAGAGGTTGTCTTTGGGAAATAGATGTATGAGTGCTGTCAGCATAAAAGTAACATCTGTCTTTGCAGATGAGACCAAGCTATGCATATTGATTTTTTTTTTTTTTTTTTATGGTTGAATTAGATGGACTTGTGTCTTTTTTTTCAACCTGACTAACTATGTAACTATGAAACACTCTGGCCAGAGCTGAAGCCTGGGTCAGGCTCAGATAATTCAATGTTCTGGAAGGGGCCAAAGCAGACTTCAGATAGTATAGAAGTCAACTGAAATCTGTCAAGGTCTGTATAGGAGCTACATTGCCCCTCGGGGTTGTCAAGGACTCGCAGAAGAAGATCATCCAGGCAGCCCAGGATCGCAAACCCCCACTGACGTAACCATGCCAGATCCAAGGCCAACACCTCGTGAACACCCGAGGAGTGGTGGCAAGACCAAAGGGCAACACCACACGCTGATAATGCTCAGCACCCCCAGCAAAAGGGAGGAAGTGCTGGGGTCCGGCACATAGAAAAAAGGAAAAGATCCCCTATGTGGTGGACTTTTAAGGGACAATATTGTTTCAAAAGATTTTAGTAAAGTATATTAATGGTTTCAAAAGTATTTATTTAGAAAGTGTATAGAAAAAATATATGTATAAAAACATGGAATATTTAAACACGTCTAAAACTTACACTATACACCGTCATATATGTGAATGTACAATACAGTTTGTGATTTCTTGCACTCAACGCGTTTCAGAGTACCAAGTTGCCTCCTTCTTCAGGGGTATACGCAAGTAGAAACCACATTTAGATATTATATCGGTGTAGTCAACATTCCAGTAGTTATGTCTTTAAAAACATACGAGGGTACAAAAGCCTTCAAGGGTCGGGCACATAATGGAATGCGTAAGTCAGCATTTGTGATGTCTATAGAAGCCAGAAAGTCTCCATGATGAAGGGGTGCCATCGCTGTGCGGACGGACTCCATTCTGAACTTCTGTACCCACACCAGGCAGGTCAGGGCCTTGAGGCCAGAATTGGATTTACTATGCCCTCCATCTTTCGGACTGTGAACAGGTTTGCATAAAACCCCTGAAACTGTTCCCGACACATCACACTCTGAAGCAACAGGGCTTGCACAGCCTCACGAGGAGAACCGCAAATGGTCCGGCGACAGATGCACATTGGAAGCAAAAAACTATGTTTGTGGAACAAGGCCGGAAAACTATCTTGTAACCGGACAAAATCAAAACGTGTAATGATGTCATTCAGGGTAGCCCCCCACAATACATGTCTAAGCACCACTGCGGGAACAGAGTTCAGCAACCAGGGGAACTGCGGCCAAGAGGCATAGCAGACAAACTGCTATGCACCTAGACCAACAGGTCCGCCGATACAGCAAAGGGAGGGGGATTCTGTTCCCCCTCCAGGTATGTCAGCTGGATCTTTAGAAGCCAGAGATTCCTCTACTGGAATCATGGTTGCCTTGAGCAGCCTAGAGACAGGGGGGTCCACTACTGGTGGAACAGTCCACTTCTGAAGGAGGGACTCCTCAAAGGGGTACCTCACAGCAAGCATTATTGGAAGCACAAAGGGGCACTTTGGACACTCCCAGTCTTCATGGACAAATTTGGCAAAATCAGAGGGAGAAGGGAATGCTTTCGCCGCGCAAGACGGCTGTCAGGAAAGGTTATCTCCGCTGGTAATATCAATCATTTGGCTTGCAGTACTGAGGCCCACCAGCAGGTGTCTCCTGGCAGTTTGGAGCTGTCAGAAGAGCTTTTCCCTCCTGGTATTATGTCATCTTTTGACCGCAGTACTGGTGTCCACCAGCGGAGGGATCCTGGCAGTGTGGAGCAGGTATTACCCTTTTGCAATCAGGCTTCACCTGATCTCGTTAGCAGCTATTGTATAAATACCCGGCAAGTGCACGCTCATCTTGCCCTGGTATTTTCCTTGTGCCCTGACCTGCAGCCTGTTTATCTGTTATCCTGATGCCCAATTCCTGTATTCCGTATCCTGAACCTGTTATATCTGTTCCTGTATCCCTTCCCATCTTGTTCCCTGTCTGTTTACTCCTGGCCCCCCATCTACTGATCTCCTGCTTATGACCCTGCCCTGGCTTGACTACGATTCTGGTACTCCCTTTTGCTACATATGCTGGTTGGTTAATTATCACTGTTTGGTTGTTTGGTTTGTTCACTCTGTTTGTATTGGTGGTGTGTTCACATGTATATGCATTTATCTTAATAAACTTACTTTCACCTATTTATGTCTGGTCCACTCTGTTGCAATCCACACAGTTCTGGTCTTATCTGGTATATGACAATGGCTTATGGGTGCCAAAGGGGAACCGGCCCTCCACTGCAGTCACTGCTGCATCCATCCTCTTGAAAGTTCCTGCAAAGATGTAAGAAGTGCGACAAGCAGTGCCTTTTCATGCACCACTGCAGTTGTGGAGGAATCATCCTCACTCCCTGACAGGACAGAGAGCGTGGCCACCAACCCCGCAAGGTAGGCCACATCTGTGGTGGCAGAGCCAGATATAGGAACATTCGAGACAGAGGGGATAGGGGAGGGCGGGGGGGGGGGGGGTGCCATTTACTAGGCTATATACCTAAGCGCCACCACAAAAAACTCAGGAAGGGGCCACCAACTGAGACGCCCGCACAGGGGATGTCGACCGAGGCCCCGCACAGGGGGCACAGATCGAGGCCCCGCACAGGGGGCACAGACCGAGGGCCCACATAGGGGATGCTGACCGAGGCCCCGCACAGGGGGCACAGACCGAGGCCTCTCACTGGGGGGGTCGACGGATGCCGCCCACATGAGGCACCGCTGAGGGCCCGCACAGGTGGCCCAGGCCAAGGTATAAACAGAAAGGTCAGTGCTACTACCCATACACCACATAGATAGCAGAGCATCCAGGTGCTTGACCCACAGTCGCTGGCTGGGTAGAGTAATGTAGAAATAATGATTCGCACTCCGGTTGTTGCTCTTAAAATTTCTTCATTTTATTGAATAGCCACAGTGAACAAATGCAGATTAAGTCAGTTGACGCATTTCAGCCTATAAGGCCTTAGTCATAACCATATTACAGGCATAAAACTTTTAAATAAATAGTAGCTCTAAAGATCACAGGCTCCACCCGTTGATTGTCTTAATTGACCGCAGGCACTTATACAAAAAAGAGAATCAGCTGCAATACATATAGGGTGATCCATGTGTATGCCACTAATTTTCACTCACCTTGTAGTGATAATATGCACATGTACACACATGTATGTACATACACTCATACACGTATAGACATATGCATAAGAAAGCAAAGCATAGAATTTAAAAAAATTTAATCAAAAAACATGAAATAATAATCCAGGTATGTGAAAAAAAAACCCAGAAGAGAGAGAAAAGGAAAAGAGAGGAGGTTCTGGGGAGAGGTATTCTCAATGTAAGTGCAAGTCCAGTTCCCACCTCAGGTTTAACCCCTGAGGTGATCTAGTTTTTAATCTAAAGATTCACCATGCTTCCCTCCCCTGTCACCTCCTCTGGGCAAGTGAGACAACCGCTCTATTTGTCTGAAGCGAAATGAGGAAAGATCGCCCTGATGACATTCTCTAAAGCGACGTGTTGCATTCAAAATATTTCAAAATATTTCTAGCATTTGGGTTATTTGTGTCACAGTAATGTTCCCCTATACGGGCTCTCAAAGGACGTGTGGTACAACCATACTGGAGGCTACATGAAAAACAGGTGATCAGGTAAATTACATAGTTTGTGCCACAGTTGATGTATTGCTGTATAATGAACTCTTCATCTGTGGCAACAAACGTTTTACACAAAAGACACAGATTACAGTACCTACAGGTTTTTGCATTACAAGGGTAACTTCCAGGATAGGAGAGCCAGGTGAGTTGGTATTGTTTAGATGAGAAAAGACTAGGTGATGGGATGCTACCTATCTGGTATGTTACATAACTGCATTTCCACTATATCTCATACTCCATGGCTGAGATAAAGGTAATTTCATGGAACGTTCGGGGGCTTAATACTGCTGTTAAGCGTTCCCTGGTGTTTCGTTTCCTTCGCTCCCACAACCCGCAGATCTGTATTCTCCAGGAGACACATTTGCCGCAAAACAAAACGGTGTGCCTTAGGAAAGCCTGGGTGGGCCTTAATTATCATTCCACCCTTTCCACCTATGCCCGAGGGGTTAGCATCCTGGTCCACAAGACACTACCGTTTAGGCTGATTGAGGTTAAAACAGATAAAGAAGGGAGATTTGTTGTTATACATGCTAATATATTTGATAAGAATGTGGTACTAGTTGGGCTTTATGTTCCTCCGCCAGCATCTGGCAGGGTCCTTCATGAGATCATGCAGATAGCGGTGCAATTTGATACCGCATTGGTATACCTCATGGGGGACTTCAACATGGTTCCTCTGGTGGAACTTGATCGGCTGCAATCCTCGGCTCGGGACACCCCAGACCTCAGGCAGTGGGCGGAAACTTTTGCCCTCACTGACGTCTGGAGGCACTTGTACCCGACACTGAGAGTTTTCACTTGCCATTCAGCCTCACACAAAACGCTGTCTAGAATTGATCTTGTCTATGCTTCAGGCCCTGCATTACAATATGTACATGACCTATCTGTGCTTCCCAGGGGAATTTCAGATCACGCACCATTGTGCTTGACACTGACGCTGTCTGTTCCACCAGGGACTCGCCTGTGGCGTTTATCCAGGTTTTGGGCTAATGATGAGAGACTGTTGGAACCCCTAACGGCCTCTATCTGCAACTTCTGGACGGACAATGCTGAATCAGCTGCCCCTCCTGTTGTATGGGACTCATTTAAAGCTTGGATACGAGGGGAGTATGGGCATAGTATTACTCGGCTCAAGCGTGACTCTACTCGCTCCATGGATGAGCTGGAGGCACTGGCAGGCAGGTTGGAGGCTGAATACGTTTCTGCTCCTGGGGAGGACCGGTATAGAGCATGGAAAAAGGCCCTGCGTGACCTATCCACCACTAGGATGGCCCAGACAGACAAGGCTTTGTTATACTCCGCTCAACGCGTGTTCGAGCATGGTGGTAAAAATGGGAAGCTTCTTGCGTGGCTGGCTAAGGGAAACATACCTTCAACCTCTATAGGCTCCATTAGAGACAATACTGACCAGATCCTTACTGCCCCTGCTAATATTAATAACCGTTTCCGAGAATACTTTCAGGAGGTTTATTCCTCTAGAGATGCTGCATCGGACTCATCTATGTCCTCTTTTTTTGACTCCCTGACTATCCCTGTGTTGTCTGAGGAAGCAAGGGAGGTGCTGGAGGCTGACATCACACTTGAGGAGATACAGGTTGCCATGGGACATGGTTATTGTACTGGTTCCTAAACCAGGAAAAGACCCTCTTGATTGTGCATCGTACAGGCCCATCTCGTTGCTAAATGTTGATGCCAAGATCTTTGCTAAGGTCTTGGCCACCCGACTATCCCATGTAATAGAAGACCTAGTGGGTATAGACCAGACGGGATTTATGCCAGGCAAGGGCACAGATATTAATATTAGGCGCCTGTTCCTTAACTTAGCAACATCGCATGACAACACGGGGTCCAGGGTTATTGCCTCTTTAGATGCCGAGAAGGCTTTCGACTCTGTTGAGTGGAAGTTTTTATGGGAAACCTTGCGTAGATTCGGATTTGGTCCTAAATTTATTCACGGAGTACGATTGCTGTACCGATCCCCCCGGGCACGGGTTCGCACCAACAATTGGGTCTCAGACTCCTTTGATCTGTTTCGCGGTACGGGGCAGGGATGCCCGCTCTCCCCCAGCCTGTTCGCCCTAGCGCTGGAGCCTCTGGCAATTGCCATTAGGAGTGCTCCGGACGTTCTGGGCCTGCGGGTGGGTATGATGGAAGAGCGCCTCTCCCTCTATGCAGACGACGCATTATTGTACCTTAATGATGCTGGACCCTCTCTTCAGGCTGCCCTGCGTATTTTTGACAGTTTTGGTGGACTCTCGGGAGTTAAGATAAATTGGACCAAGTCAGTCCTATTTTTTATAGATGATGAGGTTAACTCTGGACCCCTCTCCTCCCCACTACAAAGGGTTGGGGAATTTAAATATCTTGGAGTTGTGATCACTAGGAATCTCTCTGATTTTATAGTAAAAAACCTGTCCCCTGTCCTGAACACCCTACGTTCAAAATGTGCTGCCTGGGAGAGTCTTCCTCTGAATCTTCTGGGTCGCATTAGTCTCCTTAAAATGATGATACTGCCCAAATTTAACTATCTGTTTAGGAATTGCCCGGTCTGGGTCCCAGCCTCGTTTTTTAGGGAGATTGACCGTATAGTGGGTTCCTTTATTTGGTCGGGGAGGAACCCTAGGTTGGCACGTACTACGTTATGCTTACCTGCAGATTTGGGCGGACTTGCCCTCCCTGATTTCCAGTTATATTTCTGGGCAGCCATGTTGGTGACGGTACACTGGTGGTTCCAGGGTTCTAGATCCAATGTGGCAACCTGTCTCGAGGCGAATATTCTGGGTTCCCTGACGGACCTTCGGAATTTTCCCTATAGAGGACCCAAGGCATACTGTGAGATCCCTGGGCCTACTAGAGCAACTTGGAGAGTATGGGAAGCGGCTAGGCGCAGATACTTGAGGCCTGGCCAATTGTCTCCAGCTCATCCCCTATGGGGGAACCCACGACTTAAACACTTCCGTATGATACCGGACCCACAGGTGTGGGCTAGATATGGTGTAACCTTGTTGGAGCACGTAATGTCTGGGGGTCAACTGCTCTCCCTGCAGGAGCTTACGGCTAAATTTGGACTGCCCCGATGGATGGGGTTCCGGTACCTACAGCTGAGACATGCGGCCAGGGCTCAATTCCCGCAAACTCCCCTGTTACAGACGGACCCCATCGAAGATCTCCTATCCCCTGGAGACTTGTCTAAACCCCTATCCTCAATATATAATGCGTTGCTGGGAAGAGATTCCCCTAAGATTAATGATTTATGGGAAAGATGGCGGGCTGATATCCCGTCACTGGATAGGGGGGGATGGGAGGATTGTCTAGAGTATGGCCCGAAATTAGTGATAGCATCCAAGGACAAATTGATTCAAGTTAAATTTATACACAGGGTCTACTATACCCCGCAGAGACTCCATCGTATATTTCCCGAGAGAGACCCCATGTGTCCTAAATGCAAAGTCCATATAGGCACATTTATACATATGTTCTGGGAGTGCCCAGTTGTTGCACTATTTTGGACTAAGATTGTAGGTGAAATCAACTCCAGATTGCAGACCTCTATTCCGCTCTTGCCGGCCATGGCGTTGTTGGGGATACATGATGATGAGCAGAGGCCATATCATCTTAAATTACTGATTTCCTTCCTTCTTTTCTATGCCAAAAAAGAAATACTTATGAAATGGATAGATTCTTCCCCTCCATCCTTTTCAGCCTGGGAGGCACAGATTGAGGCAGTAATCCCCATGTATAAAATGACATATATAAACCGTGGCTGTCCGTGGAAATTTGAAAAAGTTTGGGCTCCGTGGATGGCCTCGTAGAGAAACATTCAGTTCACTACGTTTGTTTATCCCAATAGGGAAGGGTTTTGGTGGGTGGAGGGTGGACGGTACTTGTTGAGAATGGTACTATTAACCTTATGTATTGTTTGTGGGTTTGCAAATTAATTTCCCTATCCTCAAATATGTAATCTACGTATGTAATGTATTCTTCTCTGTTGAATGGTATTCTGTAACTCTGATTACCTATTACAATAATAAAGCACCACTGTTTTTGTTAAAAAAAAGAAAAGACTAGGTGATAGTGCAGTCCCTAATGTGGGTGCATGTCGGCTAGAAAAACAGCAACCTGCTTGCAATATCCCATTTAAATCTTTATCTGTACCTCCACCTTACAGTGGCACATGATGTTAAAACCAATAGGTCTATGGCTAAGTGGCAAGCTGATATCCCCTCCTTAGGGGAAGAAGAATGGGAAGACTGCCTTCATTTCATCTATGATTGCGGCTAAGGACAGGTTTATTCAGTTAAAATTCTTACACAGAGCCTATTAAACGCCACAACGGCTAGCAAATATTTATCCTGGACTTAGCCCCAATTGTAATAGATGTGGTGTGGAAGTGGGCTCTTTTTTCCATGTAGTCTGGTCCTGCACTAAACTGCGCCCGTACTGGGCTGCAGTGGCGGATACCTTAGGTACAATATGTGGAGTTAAGATACCGCTTGATCCTTTAACCCTGTTACTGAGTCATTTAGATGATATAGAGGGGGATCGCTATGTTAAACTCTGTCTAACCTACTCTCTATTTTATGCTAGAAGAGAACTACTTCTTAGGTGGAAGCAAAAAGAACCTCCATCCATAGGAGCATGGCAGAAATCGATCAATGGAGTATTACCCTCGTATAGACTTACTTATGAAAGTAGAAATTGCCCACAGAAATATGATAAAATTTGGTCGAACTGGGTAGATGCATGCGGCTGAGTAATGTTGGGGAATGCTGAATTAAAATGGCAGCTTGCACTCGTATTTTGTCCTGCATGGTGAGGTGGGAATGAGATAGTACTATCTTTTCAAGTTTAGGGCCACATAATATACTTATTATTAGGGCAAGGCGGGGTTGATGCTGGCTCCCCTCTCCCCCTCCCCCCCTATTCCCCCCCCCCCTTCCTCTGTTTCTGGCTAGGGGGACAGGGACTAGCCCTCATCGATCTGGTTAGGCTCCTTAACCTTTCTTTAAGTGTAGTTTTCATATGAATACAAATGACTTTATAACCCACCTACTAACAATATAAACTATAATTAGAACTGTGGATGTACTGTACATTGTTAAAAGTAAGATATGTAAAATATTTGTATAGATAGCACTGCAGAATGGTAGCTGTTTATATATTGTAGGATCCTATGTATACTACCTGCTAAATCTGTACTTATTGCTCAATAAAAAACTTTTTCTGTTAAAAAAAAAATCTTTATCTGTATACAGTATTGGCAGATTCTTTTTTATTATTCTGACTATCTGATGATATTCTTGGGAAAATGTAGTTACAAACGTAATAGGTTTGCCGTTTAATGAACAATTGGAATATATCAAAACACAGAGTGGTACTGTGGATACATAAAGAGTAAAAAAGTGCCACGTCCTATAAATATATTTGTAAAAATATGGGGGAGCGACTTTGGACTTTTTATGCACAGTCACACAGAATAAATTACAAAAATATTTATTGAAAAGATATATAAAAATAAACATTTGCTTAAAAAAAAAACCAAAAAAACCCCAAAAAGTCTAAATACATATATACTCGATGTAATTGTTGCTGTGCAAAACCATACACCTTATAGATAAGCTCGGAAATGTGGGCGTCATGTATGGTTGAACAGCAGACAGATGGTATAATATTTCAACATAGAAATGTGCTCAACATGTTGCACGTGCATTCACGCTTCTTCAGGAGCATAGAGTAATGTGGCTTGCAAAAATAGAAATAGAAAAAAATCATACAATTAATAAAGAATAATCTAACAACAAAAGTAAATGTTGTCAAAAAACACAGCTAAATACCCTGTGATGCCGGTCGCCCAGCCTGGCAGTTGATTCTAGATCTTACCGGAGAAAAATCCAGGAAAAAAGAAAATAACAAACAAAAAAATTCCCAGGACTAGAGATCCCAGCAGGGAACTAGGTCCTTACTGCTGACTAGACAGAAAAAAACTAAAGACCTATAGCAGAGGGGGGTGTATACCACCTAGGACTGCCCATAGGCGTGGCCAAGTCTTTTTTCTTCCTAGTGTCCTACTCGTGTAGGAGGCGGTATAACCCTATGGTTCTGAATAGTGGAGCGCTGTGTCTGTCAATGAACAAAATAAATAATGGTGGCCACACAAAATATTGACACTTTGAGCCCAATTTTGTTACCAGCGGTTTAGACATTAATGGCTGTGTGTTGAGTTATTTTGAGCGACAGCAAATTTACACTGTTATACAATCTGTACACTCACTACTTTACATTGCAGCAAAGAGTAATTTCTTCAGTGTTGTCACATGAAAAGATAGAATAAAATATTTACAAAAATGTGAGGGGTGTACTCACTTTTGTGAGGTACTGTATGTCAGTAGCTTGAAATGTGTTACTTGTGGATAGTGTGTCTTTATTATGTCACACACAGACATACAATTATGTATGTGTATATTTCCTGTACATACCTCAGAAACACTGTTATGGAAGAATTCCACAATGCTTTTCCCAGTAAGTGCAGCGATAAATTGCAATGGTTCAGATGCTGGCAGGTGGAATGGTATCTGGTTTTCTTCACTTAATTTATGATGTAAACTTTCAGAAGGGTATGTGGTAGGCAAGGTCATTGAAGGTTTAATAGTACTAGAAAAGAATAAACAAAAAAGTTAGGGTTGACAGATTTAGAGACCCTGAAACAAAGCAACATTCTATAATACTACCAACATAAATTAGATAGAGACTCAGAAATACCTGCAGCATATATAAGTATCTCCTGCTTTGCGGGAATCCTGGGATTTCCAACACTTCCCTATTGGCCATTATAAGGAGGAAGTGAGGTTGTAAGATGTGTAAAGCAAGTTGTAAGGGAAAGGCAAGCTTCAGCAGTGTCTGTTCGTGTTGACACTGCTGAAGCTTTGCCTGTCAGAACATTTTGGACTCTAAACAAAGCAGGCGGGACTGAAAGCTGCTACAGGTATGTTCAGGCACCTTCACTGAGTGTCTGTACTTCATGTTTGTCAGTAAGTGTTAGTCTTCTTATAGCATAAGTTTTTTAATCAATAGTGTGTAGCAAAGGTCAGTCCAAACCCTGTATTCCATCCACCTATTTAATTTCTAAATATATGGAGGAAAACACAAGTGCAGACCAGAGGCGTAATTACAGGGGTCGCAGAGGTCGCAAATACGACCTGGCCCCATGCTTCAGGGGGCCTATGAGGCCCCCCTATCACACTTGTCTACACCTGTACGAGAGGGGTGGCGGCAGACAGCGGAACTGGTGCCCTCCCACATGCATTCAGTGGCTGCAGGAGCAAAATACAGGGCATTGTTTCAGCTATATGCCACCCCTTCTATCCAACCTGGTGCTAGGTGTTTTTGGCAGTCCTCAATTGCTAGGACCACTGGCTCCGCCCCCTAGCTCCAGCTCCCACTTCTTGCCTCTAAGCTTCTCCTGCCATGTAAGGTAGGAGAGTTGCTTCCCTGAAGCTGCTCCTACCTGGTATCATAGAAAAAAAAAATATATTCTCTGCCACAGCAGTGCCCAGCACCTGAGTGAGTATACTGTGTTTCCCACTGTAATAATGTGCCCCACCTGTCATACTGCCCCTCCACCTGTTACACTGCACCCCTCTTATCACATTCCCCCCTCCACCCATCACACTGTCCCCCCACCTTATCACACTGCTGCCTGTCACAATGCCCCTGTCATACTGGCCCCCCACCTGTCGCACTGCCCCATCATAATGCCCCCCTTATCATACTGTGCCCCGTCACACTGCCCCCTTGTCACAATACCCGCCATACTGCCCCCTCCGGTTACACCACCCCATGTTATACTGCCCCCTTCTTGTTACACTAGCCCCCTCCTTTCGCAGCGCCCCCCCTCCGGCCCCTTTCTTTTCTGAAAGGACACAGTGACTGATCGGTACCACACTCACGGTGTCCATTCATAACTAAAGCATAGTAATGAATGCGAATAAATAATATGAATGAATGGGAAGCTCTGTACAGAACTATTCCTGTTCATTCATTTTGTGCAGCTGAGAGTGCAGAGATGGAGATTGAGGGCCCAAGCTAGGAAGAAAGCGCCCCTGCCAGGGTTGGGGGGCCCTTCATGGTTTTTTGCACCGGGGCCCTGAAGGTTCTAGTTATGCCTCTTGTGCAGACTAATGAAACTCAATACTTCCAGCCACATATAATGTGGGGCATGCGAGCAACCCAGGATGGTAAACACTTGCAGCTCCCAGATCAGGCAGTGAGAGCTTTCAACAGTCTACATCCTGGGGGGCATATAGGATTTGTAATAAAATGTAATTGGCCTGGCAATTATACATAGGGAGTTATGAAAAGTTTTACTTCACTACTAAGAAGTAATTTGCAAGTTTAGATGGGTGGACTTCAAGAACACACTGGAGGAAGAAAGGGCCTAGAGTTGTGGTGTGGCCATATCTAGGAGTGTAATCCCAATGGCAGTGTTCCGCCAGAGGGTGGGAGTATGAGCACAATGCACTGAGAAATTAGTATTGAAGTTAGAAGGATGTAGGGTATGTTATGTAAAGTTCTATCCCATTGCCCCTGGTATATAAAATAAACATTGAAACCCCTGGGGGGGGGGGTCTGCCCTTAACGGAATAGGGGCGGATCGGATACCTCCTTCTCCTAAAGGGCAAGTTGGGGGGGGGGGGGGGGGTGTCTGTTGAACTGTCTGTTCTCTACTGTTAAAACATAACAAAAGGAAAAAAGAAAATAAAAAGCAACTATACTGAGTTATGGGGTAGGGTTGGAGACTCAGGACATTGTGGTCATAGACTGCTGATGGTTACACTATTGTCTGAATTAATTGTGGAATTCATTGTTGCCTATACATGATGTAATACCTACCCAATGAGGGTTATTTACTAAAGGCAAATCCACTTTGCACTACAAGTGCACTGAAAGTGCAGTCGCTGTAGATCCGAGGGGGACATGCAAGGAAAATAAAAAACAGCATTTTAGCTTGCACATGATTGGATGATAAAATCAGCAGTGCTTCCCCTCATTTCAGATCTTCCCCTCAGATCTACAACAACTGCACTTCCAAGTGCACTTGTAGTGCAAAGTGGATTTGCCTTTAGTAAATAAATCCCAATGTCTTGTATGTTTAATCTTGGATATGCTAAATAAAAATAAACTTTGAAAGTCATTTGCAAACCTATACTAAAATATTACCATATCCTAATGGCAGCCATCGTGCTTGAATGGATTAAAAGGATGGGGCATATAGGATTTGTAAAAAAAAAAATGTAATTGGCCTGGAAATTATACATAGAGAGTTATGAAGTTTTACTCCGCTACTAAGAAGTCATTTGCAAACCTATACTAAAATATTACCATAATCCAATGCCAGCTATCGTGTTTGAATGGATTAAAAAATAAAGAACGACTGAAATATTTATGTATTAATTTTCGTTAAATACTTAAAGTGGTTATAAACCCTTAAATATACCCACAGTGACTGTCGTCAGCAGATAAAACAAATCCTCCTACATAAGGTGAACCTATTTATCAGCAGTCTTTTAAAATGCAGAATTTATACAACTTGGCTGAGCTTTCAGAAAGCAGGTGGCAGGGTTGCATTCTGCATATCTCAGTGAGGAGAGCCGATTGGACTGGAGAGTGCAAAATATGGTGCAGCTGTGCATGGTAGCCAATCAGCTTCTAACTTCAGCTTGTTCAATTAAGCTTTGACAATAAAACCTGTAAGCTGATTGGTTTCTATGCAGGGCTGCACCAGATTTTGCACTCTCCAGTCTCTCCTCACTGTAAATTCCCTTTAGTGTTCTGGATTGAGACAAGTTTGAGATTGAGACACACTATAGAGGGATATGCTTTGTTCACATTTCATGTCTGAGGTTTACAACCACTTTAAATATTAGGCCATGTGATCTTTGCTAAAGGAAAGGATCAGAGTTGATACTGGGAGCCCTCCCATTCAAGCTTAGATCATGTGAGCAAATGCTTTGTGGGTATGCCCAAAGAAGAAAGCTTGTACCCCAAAATATGTCTGGTTAGCCAGTAAAGGGTATATTTGTATTTTCCTTTGAAAACCTGAACAAACATGAAGACATAACAAAGTTCTTACCCAATAGTCTGCAGATGCTTTTTCTTGGTTTCCAGAAGGTTACCTTGCATGCTTTTCAAGTTCATTAAAGCCTTTAAAATGACTACGTTTTTAAAATCATGAAGGGCAGTTCTCAGTAGTTTATACAAATCTAAAAAACGGTATTTATCTTGGGGTAAAACAAAAAAAGCAGTCATAGATATGGAATCCAAAATTAACCGTAGAACATGATCTTCTTGGAGAGAATGGTTCTCCCCAGCAGACTGGCACATTGGATGCACAACTATGGAAGCAAGAGGAACTCTGCTCAGGCTGTAGACATTTTGGGAACAGTCAGATAGTCTTTTATTCCTAGAGACCATATGATAATCTATTTGGACCATGATCATATCTTGTTGAGTAAAGAATAACCAAACCGGCAGAACATTCTCAGTATTGTGATTAGAGTTCAGCTTCATGATACAAAAAGGTGTAGAACTCAAATCTGTGCATCTAGAGTTTTTGTTTTGCAGGTCTCCTTGGGTGTTCCTCTTAAAAAGGTCATCATGGTAAAGCAAACACACCGGAAAAAAACCTTTAACCTCACAATCTATTACATTTATCTTGTGTTTCTCTACAAGATGTTGAAAGAAACTTTGGAGTCCAGCTTCCAAACTCGGGACTGAGACGGATGGCAGTGAAATTCTGTTTTGTGAACATTGTTCATGTAAACATGAAGAAAATTCTTCCAAGTTTTGAGAGCCTGTTACTATAACTATGTACTCCTCTCCATTCCTTATATTAAGCGCTAAGCATGTGTCTGGTATTAGAACTCCAAATTCAGTGACATCTCCATAATAAAAATAGCAAACTAGTTTAAGCAAAGATGGAATGGAACTGTGGCTTTTTTCTGTCTCCTCGAGATGGACATCAAACAAGGCAATTAAAGTGTCAGTTAACACAAGGCATGATGAAAATGGTTTGACATTATTGTCTCCCTTAAGGTGAACAGAGAAGTTCCAAAGTACTCGTACAATACTGATATTTGTGTCTTGAGGGCATGAAGGAGTTCTCTCTGACAGATTCCACTCTACACTATGGTCGTTCTCGTGAAGTCCCATTTCAAAGTAACCATCCCCTGGTTCACAAGAACCCCCTCTTTGGTTATTACTTGTCTCCAGATTTCCAGCTAGATGCTGCTTCTGCTTTAGTGCATGGGCAATTGATGTGGAAAAGTATGGAATAAAATCTTGATCACTGTCAGTATTTGAGACGCAGGGGATAGGAAAATGAGAGCAGTGAAGCTCTGGTAATATTGTAGGTTCCTCTTCTAGCGTAATCAGACTTTCCATTAAAAGGACAAAATGAACAAATTAGCTCAGTGAAACAACAATATGCTCAAGAACAGAACAAGACAAAGAATCGAACCTATAACAGTCACATATATTGTTTTATTGATCAAAGGAAAGGGGACATGTGGACCAGAAAAAGACAAGAGGGAGCGTAGATTAAGAAACCCCTGGCAAAAAGTATGGAATTACCACTCTTGGAAAATGTTAATTTATTTGTTTATTTGTGTAGAAAAAAAGCTAATCACAAACATGCATCAAAACTATTTTCATTTAATATTCCAACCTTCTGGCTTAAAGAAACACTTAAAAATAAAAAAAGAAGAAAGAAAACAGTAGTCAGTTGCAACTGTTTTTGCAGATCAAGCAGAGGAAAAAAATATGGAATCTCTCAATTCTGAGAAAAATATTATGGAATCACCATGTACGTTGCAGTTCTAAAACAGACATCTGCATCAGATAACATCCTGAACAATGATGTCATCATCACCAAACATCTTTTCAATTGTTGGAATAAGAAAAAAGTGTCCAAAATCACAATATAAACTTGTGTATTTATTGAAGATTTAATGACTGTCATCTCCCCCGTACCGTTACCTGACATGCAACCCCATAGTATCAATAATTGTGGAAATTTGCATGTTTTCTTCAGGGAGTCGCCTTCATACATTTCATTGGAACGGCACCAAACAAAAGTTCCAGCATCATCACCCTGCCCAATGCAGATTCGTAATTCATCGCTGATTATCACGTTTATCCAGTCATCCACAGTCCATGATTGCTTTTCTTTAGCTCACTGTAACCTTGTTTTTTTCTGTTTAGGTGTTAATGATGGTTTTCGTGAGTACAAATCAAATGGGAAGGTTGTTAAAGGGAAGCATACTGGTAGACCAAGGAAGACATTAAAGGGGTTGTAAAGGTAAAATTTTTTTTTAAAAAAAATAACAAACATGTTATAATTACCTTCACTGTGCAGCTCGTTCTGCACAGAGTGGCCCCGAACCTGGTCTTCTGGGGTCCCTCGGCGGCTGTTTCAGCTCCTCCCCGCAAGCATTAACCACCTTAATGCGAGCTCCCTCGCATGGTGGTTAGTGCTTGCGGGCGCGCTCCCGTGATACAGCCGGCGGCTATAGCCGCTCACTGTATCACTCGGCCCCGCCCCCCAGCGCGCCGCGTCATTGGATGTGATTGACAGCAGCGCGAGCCAATGGCTGCGCTGCTTCCAATCCATCCACTGTAGCCAATCAGCGGCCAGAGTGAGCGGAGGAATAGATGTCGGGAACGAGAAGCTGACTTTCGAGGCGTCAGGTAAGTAAAACGGGGGGGCTGGGGGCGGCGGTATTGTCAGAAGTTTTTATACCTTAATGCATAGAATGCATTAAGGTGAAAAAATGTTTACCTTTACAACCCCTTTAAAGTCTCAAGTTGGAAAACTTAAAGCAATATGCCTTGAAAACATTAAATGTACAACAAAACAAATGAGGAACAAATGGTCAGAAATGGCAGTCAATGTCTGTGACCGAACTGTAGGACATCGGCTAAAGGAAATGGGATTTACAGGCAGGGGCAGGGTGATGGTGCTGGAACTTTTGTTTGGTGCCGTTCCAATGAAATGCATGAAGATGACTGCCTGCAAAAAACGTAAATTTCCACAATCATTGATGATATGGGCTTGCATGTCAGGTAAAGGTATGGGGGAGATGACAGTCATGAAATCTTCAATAAATGCACAAGTTTTATTGAGGTTTTGGACACTTTTCTTATTCCATCAATTAAAAGGATGTTTGGTGATGATGACATCATTTTCTAGGATGTAATCTGATGCAGATATCTGTTTTAGAATTGCAAAGTACATGGTGATTCCATAATATTTTTCTCAGAATTCAGCGATTTCATATTTTTTTCCTTTGCTTGATCTGCAAAAACAGTTGCAGCTGACTACAGTTTTTTCTTTTTTTATGTGTTTCTTAACTACTTCAAATACCGGACCATAGTCAAATTACGTCCGCAGATGGGATCTCCCATCCTGGGCGGGCTTCATATGACGTCCTCGGCTTGTCGCTGCTCCTGCGGACCCCCGGGGGCCTGCAGGGCGGCGATCGGGGATGAGGCGTGTCCCTCGGACACAGCCTATCCCAGATCCGTGTAAAGAGCCAAGAAAAAAAAAAATGGCTCTTTAACCACGTGACCGGCTGTGTCCAATCACATGTAATGTCCACGTGCACGGCGCGCGCAGAGCAGCAATCGGGGACCAGGCTTGTCACCCTGACACAGCCCAACCCCAATCGCAGTAAAGAGCCAATGAAATTGGCTCTCTACCACGTGACTGGCTGTGCCCAATCACAGCCGGTCACAAAATGTCAATCGCGGTAACGAGATGTTACCGGGTTCTCCTCCTCACACACCGATTGTGTGTGAGAAGGCGATTGCGGTAACATCTCGTTACCACTTACAGTGTACACCAATCACACCGATTGCCCTAATAAAGAGGACCTGTCACCAGCCATCAAAGTACCTGTCACAGTCTATATGAGTACCCGAGTACCCGAGTACCTGTCACAGTTCATCTGAGTACCTGAGCACCTGTCACAGCCAAACTGAGTATCTGTCACAGTCCATCTGAGTACCCGAGTACCTGTCACAGTCCGAGTACCTGTCACAGTCCATCTGAGTACCCGAGTACCTGTCACAGTCCATCTGAGTACCCGAGTACCTGTCACAGTCCATCTGAGTACCCGAGTACCTGTCACAGTCCATCTGAGTACCCGAGTACCTGTCACAGTTCACCTGATTACCCGAGTACCTGTCACAGTTCATCTGAGTACCAGTTACAGTTCATCTGAGTACCCAAGTACCTGTCACAGTCCATCTTAACACCTGAGTACCTGTCACAGGCCATCAGAGTACCTGTCACAGTTCATCTGAGTACCTGAGCACCTGTCACAGCCCAATTGAGTATCTGTCACAGTCCATCTGGGTGCCCGAGTACCTGTCACAGTTCATCTGAGTACCTGTCACAGCCCATCTGAGTACCTGAGCACCTGTCACAGCCCATCTGAGTACCTGAGCACCTGTCACAGCCCATCTGAGTACCTGTCACAGCCCATCTGTCACAGTTCACCTGAGTACCTGTCACAGCCCATATGAGTACCAGAGTACCTGAGCAACAGTCACAGCCCATCTGAGTACCTGTCACAGTTCATCCGAGTACCTGAGCACCTGTCGCAGCCCGAGTACCTGTCACAGCCCGTCTGTCGGTCACAGTTCATCTGAGTACCTGTCACAGCCCATCTGAGTACCGGAGTTCCTGTCACCAGCCCATCAGAGTACCCGAGTACCAGTCACCAGCCCATCAGAGTACCCGAGTACCAGTCACCAGCCCATCAGAGTACCCGAGTACTAGTCACCAGCCCATCAGAGTACCCGAGTACCTGTCCCCAGCCCATCAGAGTACCCGAGTACCTGACACCAGCCCATCAGAGTAACCGAGTACCTGTCACCAGCCCATCAGAGTAACCGAGTACCTGTCACCAGCCCATCAGAGTAACCGAGTACCTATCTGCAGCTCATCAAGTTACCAGAGTACCTGCCTCTAGCCCATCAGAGTACCTATCTGCAGCCCATGCCTCATAGAATATACGTTGGGGTGTTTGCTTTCCAAAATGGGGTCATTTTGTGGGTAATTCCACTGTCCTGGTGCTCAAGGACCTTCAAAAGTGTGATAGGTAGGAATGAAATGAGATGTGTAATTTATGCTCCTAGCACGCCTGAAGGTACTACTTCAATGTTGGGCCTCTGTATGGGGACTGGCTGTGTAAAAGTCTCACACATGTGGTATCGCCATACTCGGGATGAGTAGCAGAATGTGTTTTGGGGTGTAATTTTTGCTATATGCATGCTAGGAGTTAGAAATATCTTATAAATTAACAACTTTGTGTAAAAAAAAAAAAAAAAAAAAAAAAAAAAGAGATTTTCATTTTCTTTCCACGTTTTCTGAAGACTTGTGTAAAAAAAAAATATGAACCGTTCAAAAGACTCATAATGCTTCGTAGAATATACGTTGGGGTGTTTGTTTTCCAAAATGGGGTCATTTTGTGGGTAAAATTGTCCTGGTGCTCCTGGGCCTACAAATGTGTAATAGGTCGTTAAGAAATTTGAGGTGTCATTTATGCTCCTAGAACGCCTGGCGGTGCTCCCTGCATGTTTGACCTCTGTATGTGGCCAGGCTGTGTAAAAGTCTCACACATGTGGTATCGCCATACTCAGGAGTAGCAGAATGTATTTTGGGGTGTCATTTTTGCTATATACATGCTCTGAGTTAGAAATGTGTTATAAACTGACCACTTTGTGGAAAAAAAAAAATACGTTTTAATTTTCTTTCAACGTTTTCTGAAGACTTGTGGAAAAAAATAAACCATTCAAAGGACTCTTTATGCCTCATAGAATAGACGTTGGGGTGTTTGCTTTCCAAAATGGGGTCATTTTGTGGGTAATTCCAATGTCCTGGTGTTCCAGGGCCTTTAAAAGTGTAATAAGTCGTTAGGAAATTAAAAGGCGTAATTTATGCTCCTAGAACCCCTGATGGTGCTTCCTGCATGTTGGACCACTCTGTGTGGCCAAGCTGTGTAAAAGTCATATTGCCATACTCTAGAGGAGTAGCAGAATGTATTTTGGGTTGTAATTGGGGTGTAATTGGAAGTATGCATATGCTGTGTGTGAGAAATAACTTATGACAATTTTGTGAAAAAAAAAAAATAAGTAAATAGAAATTCTTCATTTTCCCAAGAATTGTTGGAAAAAATTACAACTTCAAAAAACTCGCCTCTTACTAAATACCTTTGACTGACTACTTTTAAAAAAGGGGTCATTTGGGGGGTATTTGTACTTTCCTGACATTTCAGGGCCTCAAGAAATGAGATAGGCCGTCAGTGCATCAGGTGTAATAAATTTTCAATGATTTGCACCATAGCTTGTAGACTCTATAACTTTCACAGAGACTAAATAATATCCACTAATTTGGGTTATTTTTGCCAAAGAGATGTAGCAGTATACATTTTGGCACAAATTTATGAACAAAAACGATTTGCAAAAATTTTTCCAAAAAACTAAAAAAGTGTGTTTTTTTCCAAAATTGTTGCTGTTTTTTCACTTATGTCGCAAAAAATAAAAAACCCAGTGGGGATAAAATACCACCCAAAAGAAAGCTCTATTGGTAGGAAAAAAATGATAAAAATTTTTTCGGGTACAGTGTTGCATGACTGAGTAATTGGCATTCAAAGTGTGAGAGCGCTGAAAGCTGAAAATTGGTCTGGGCAGGAAGGGTGTGTAAGTGCCCTGTATTAAAGTGATTAAAGCTAGAAGGTTGGAATGTTAAATGAAAATAGTCTTGAGGCAAGTCTGTAATTAGTTTTTTTTTTTTTTCTACACAAATAAACAATTGAATGAAAATTTTCCAAGAGTGGTGATTCCATACTTTTTGCCAAGGGTTGTAGGATAATGTTTTTTTCAACAGTTTGTAACCGTTTTGTATGTATCATCTGCCAATAAAAATGATCAGAAACTAAATCTCAAATATATTTTTTGTTGATGGAAAAAGAGGAGCAACAATAGGTACATCCATTACAAACCATGTGAAAAGTACTAGTTACTTACCGGTAACTGTCTTTCTGGGAAATCTTCCAGGACGGCACACCTGAGAGATGAGAGGCTCCTCCCCACAGGAAACACAATCAATCAACAGCTGTTTTAAGTCCACACCCTTCCCCTTGATCCTCAGTTTGTAGAGAAGTAACTCCTGAACCTGTTTCACAAGGGAAATCATTCATCATAGGCACTCACCTTCTAGTGTTCTAAAATTTTCCCTCCTCCAACGGATGGGAAGTAGGCCTGCCGTCCTGGAAGATTTCCCAGAAAGACAGTTACCGGTAAGTAACTAGTACTTTTCTCAAGTCATCTTCCAGGACGGCACACCTGAGAGGATAATCAAGTACCTCAGGCCTACCTTAGGGTGGGACCACTGCAAGACCCTCTTGGCGAACCTCGGTTCTGCAGTAAGCTTCACCTTTACTCCATATGCTTAATGAAGGTATCTTAGCTGGATCATGTGGCTGATCTGCCGGTCTACTCCACCGGTGTCCCTGCCTTCTCTGTTTCGGATGCAGGATCTAGGTGGAGTGGGCTCTTAAAGATGGAATCAGAAAACATGTTAAACTTGTAAGTTATCAATGTTGCCTGTCACACATCTAACAATGGCCTATTCTGCCTATAGGTGCTGTTTAGAACCACTAAAAAGATTAATCGGAGACCTGTGTTGTAAGACAAGGACACTACATTGATCCATATAGGGGGCCTGTTTTAACACAACCCTGTCCAGGGAAATAAAACTGCCAAAAAAGGGGGGCCCCTGACAGACAACCTCTTTTTGTTCATTTTTATCTTTACGTCAGCAAAGACTGAAGGGAAACCTACTTAAGGGAAATAGATAAACAAAAACTTAATCCCTGGGTTTAAGGCATGCCCAATCTATAGTTTTACTTACGCCTGAGAGCCTACTCAGGAGATTAACATCTATAGCAGGAGAAGAACAATCATATTGCTACATCTAGTTTTGCTAGAAGGGCAAAATGAAGGCCATGCACCGAGCTGTAACCTATTTGGTCGGGTATACATCTTTATACTTCATCTTCAGGCCATAAAACTCCTCTGAACCGAACTTCCTAAGTTCTTATTAAACAGGGCGATTCATTATCGCCTTCCTCCAGTGACCCATAGCTCTACTGGGCTTCAACCCTAGGAAATGGCTCTGGCATCCCTGAATGTAAGGGATCGAGGCTTTCTGACATGTGACATCTGCAGCCAGAACTCCTGGCCCTTTCACGGAAGAGAAGGCTGAAATACAAAATGGTGATACATGTATTATTAATATCACAAATAAAAAAAAAAAATCATAGATTGTGTACATAGCACAATAGATTTAGACAGAAAGGACACAAGCATAGACAACAATGTTGTGTATCTGATTGTGACTAGCTAAACCAAAATATCAAATATGGGAAGAGACCCAAATCTGAACCTCACAGTCTGGTTTTCTGATGTGCGGCCGATATGTAAGCATTAAGACACAAACACACCTTAAATGCTGCGCATTTCTGAAGTGCAGCTAGCTAGGTCATAACTGGTAAATACAGAAAGGACGGGAACCCCCTTTTACAGTGGTGTTTTACTGATGTACAGCAAAACAAGGCTATAAAGTGAAGACAGAAAGACCCAAACTTCTATGTTGCGTATTTATGACGAACCACCAAGTACAGTTATAAGACAATCCTTCCTGTTATGCAGTTCTGTAGTGCAGTTACATAGAACCAACAGAGAAAGAACACAAGCAACCTACAGCATTGTGTTTTTCTGAAGTGCCCTAAGGTAAGGCAATATGAAACAGAAAGCACAAACAAGCTTCAATGTTGAGTACTTCTGCTGTGCAGCAACATAAAAACAAAGAAGCAACAGACAGCCTTTACAGCTGCGATCTTTCTGGTCTACTGCAAAATAAGGCAATAACTCCACAATGAGTATTCCTGCTGCGTTGCAAAACCTGAACCAGAAGGGACAGATAAGCTTAGAGTTCCCACACCCGTGCGACCCAACCTGCCACTTGGGACTGCAAGACGCATGAGAAGTCATATACTATGGCTTCCAAAGGGTACCATTCGTGACTATGCGACTCCAGGTCGCAGCATCTCCAGCAGTCCCTGCTTACGGAACCACAGACCTCAAGATTACACAGGTCGCAGGAAAAGCAGTTTTCAGGTCGAACAAACAAGGGGTCCCCATGCTGTGGCTCCCTGGAGGAGTGCAGCCAACAACCCCCTACTGTGTATACCTAAGAAACAGCAAGGAAGATCAATGAGAAACACCACTTACTGCTGTGCCTTTCTGATATACGGACGTTAAGGCAGTAAATAAAGGACATACAGGACGCAAACAATGTTCAATCTTTGTGTATGTCTGATGTGTAGCATATACCAATACTGAGCAGAGATGTCATCACCCTCAATGTGTCTCCCTGCTGAGCAGCAAAAACAAATCAGAAAAAGAAACAACCTTCACTGTTGTGTCCTTTCTGATATGCAGCCAATAAGGCAGTAAATGAAAGACATAAAGGACAGACAACCTTCAATCTTGTATGTGTCTGATGTGCAACAACAATCTTGAATAGAGATAGCACATCCATATTCAAGTGATTTGGCATGTGACTCAACATGTCAAAATCGCATGCCTAAACTCGGCAGCCATTGCCGTTAATAGCGCTGTCTGAATCAGCACGACGTCACCTTGTGGTGCTGCACTGATTACCAATGGCATTATGTGTACTACCCATGGCACAGGTTCAATTTGTATTTTCCAACAAAATCAGGACCATCCATCTTCACTGCTACCTTTCTTTTTTTTTTTTAACAGAAAAGTTCACTGCTACCTTTCTGATAAGCAACCAATAAGGCAGTAATACAGGACCCACAGACAAACCTCAATCGTGTATATCTCTGATGTGCAGCAATCTAACAATTCTGAATAGAGATAGCACATCCATATTGAAGCAATTTGGCATGCGACTCACATGTCAAATCGCATGTCTAAAATCGGCAGCTATTGCCGTTAATAGCACTGTCTGAATCAGCACGACGCCACCTTATGGTGCTGTACCGATTACCAAAGGCAGTATATGTACTACCCCTGGCACAGGTTCAATTTGTACTTCTGTTATGGAGCCCGACAAATCAGGACCATCAATCTTTCCTGCTGCTTTTCTGATAAGCAACCAATAAGGCAGTAATACAGGACACAAAAACCCCACAGACAGACCTCAATCTTGTGTAGGTCTGATGTGCAGCAATATAACAATTATGAGCAGAAATGTCATCACCAGACTCAATGATGTGCGTTTCTGGCGTGCAGCACAAAACCAGAAAGTACAGACCACCTTCCCTGTTGTATTTTCTGATCTGTAGCCAAACACAGCTGTACCTTTAGGATATAAAGGACACCCAACAAGCTTCAGCAGAGATGTCACAAATTTCAATGTGTACTTTAGTTGTGCCACCAAACACCCCAGCAAGGACAAACCTTCACTACTGAGGTCTACTGGTGAGCAGCCAAGAAGGAGTCATGGTGTATTCCTTTATGAAATAACCAAACAGGGGCAATTTATTTCATAGGCATAGCCTGGGCTGTAGATGCTAATCCTTCACCACCAGTGAAGGAACCAATCCTAAAATGGTTGGACACCTTACTATAGCAGCTGTTGTCCTACCTTACCTCCTTAGATTGAGCAAACGCTAGCCAGCTCATACACGGGTGGGGCTGATCAGTAACTAAAGTCTCAATGAGCCCAGCCCTAGAGACCAATATAAGACCTCTAAAAAGGGTGGTTACCAATTTAGCCTGGAGGTAAATAGCAACCTGCAGCCCTTTAAAGAAGCAATCATATAGCCATCTAGCTCTTGCATATGTTTGCACAGAAAATCCTTAATCAAAGGATATAGGAAAACGATTTATGGTAAATCGCTTTTAGATCTGTCACTGAGTAGACTGTAGCCCAAACCAACAAAAAGGTTTTTCTTACCCCCTGCATTAAAATATAACCACAATGTAAGAGTGGAGTGGGAGGTTGGAGCTTATGAAAAGTTACCTGTCACAAGGGAAACGCTACTGTGCCACACAGAAGCTTGGTCCCTGCCACATTGTTGAAAGTTAGGTCAGCTTTTAAGCATCTTGGAGCAACTTTAAGCAGATTCCTAGCAGCTGGGCTAATAGGGCCAGATAACCTAGTGCACCTGCTGAGCAAGGGAGCCTACTCCTGAATCCTTCAACCATTGCACCATTAATAATTTGTTCAGTGGTATACCTGGCCAGTAAGGAACTCTTTGTTCTACCAGGTCACTCTCTTTGCTGTATTCAACCCTACTAATGTACCACAACCGGGTATGTAGGGAGAGGCTGGCAACCTACTGTTGTGATAACCACAGTGTCTCTGCTATAAGAGGAAGCTGTGGCTGGTGGTTTTTAGCAGTAGCTTCTGGGCTATTTTGTTATGGAGACCCCAGGTCCTGCACTGCACCACTCAGTAAACACAGGTGGAAGGGGAAAAAATGCCTTACTTACCTCTTTCCCATCTGAGGTGGTTTAAGCACACTCGCTCCTCTGCACCACTTGTCCACCATACAGCATCTCTGATGTAAGAGGGAACTGTGGCTGGTGTCTTTAGCAAAAGCTTCTGGGCTATTTGAATCCAGACCCCAGGGGAGATTATCTCAAATGCCCAGAAACCATCTGGCTGGGATTGGGGGATTTTTGACTCACCGTTGTCGTCTTCCCCTTTTGCCACAGCCACCGGGCTTGCTTTTCCATCCTTATGGTCCACACGCAAGAAGGATAGCCGCCAAAGTGCCCCCCCCCCCCCCCAACTGCTGCCCCTTTAGGGAGCTGCAAGGTTAGGCTGTGTCCTGCACTGTCCAGTCAGTATATACACATGGGGGGGGGGGGGATGCCGTACGTTCCTCATTTCCATCTGAGGTGGTTTAGGCAGACATTCACCATAGTGAATTGGTGCCTCCTCGAAAGGAGGATGTGGGCGCTTGCTCCTGCTGACTCTCAGCCTTCCCTTCTGGGTAAGAATGGGGGTCGTTCAGGTGGTGCCCTCCCCAGCAGCCCACGCGAGCTACCAGGGACCCAGGAGTCAGGGGATACGATCCCCCTGGAAAGAACCGACGGCCAGCACCCCCGTCTGAACGGAAGTCCGGACAGGTAAGGGGGAGACAAGATAAAGGCCCCTGAAGTTCTGGGTACACCACTGTACCCAGGGGCCTTCAGCTCTCAGGGGGGCTTTCCCAGTTTCTGCTGCCCCCCCCCCTGAAGAAAGGATAGGGGAACCCCCCCGGGAAGGATAAATATACCCTGCCAGACCCAGAGGCTTCCCAGGCATTTGGTCCGGCTCCCAGGGGGAGAACACCAGCCCCAGGCTTCGGTCATTTGGAAAAAAACAAACAGTTTCGCCATGTAGGGAGAAACACAATCTAAAACTGAGGATCAAGGGGAAGGGTGTGGACTTAAAACAGCTGTTGATTGATTGTGTTTCCTGTGGGGAGGAGCCTCTCATCTCTCAGGTGTGCCGTCCTGGAAGATGACTTGAGAAAAAGAGAAACAGTAGAAGAAGAGAAAGCAGTTGTGACACAGCTTGCATGGCAAAAGAAGCAAAACCATAGGTAAAGAGCAAGCAGACATGACAGATTACTCACACATGAGATAAATCATCTACACATCAGGTTTTAGGCATGATCTAAATGTCCTCCCAGGCAAGTACTAAGGCCTATTCACTCTTCGCTGTTCTGGTGCATTTCATTATTGCGTATTATTTCACATTAGGAGGGACAAAAAAATGTGTTGTTTTTCTGACGCAGCACACCAGGGGCATTACCATGCTGTTGTGCATTGCTAGAAAGTCTATTCGGAGTGTGCGTTGGGATGTCAATGAAAACAAATGGCATCACAACACATGTAATGTTACTGCAAAGCATCACATTCGAGAGGGGTGAATGGACCCTTATATTTGTGCGTTGTCTTTAACACGTGCACATTCAGTCATGTGTTGTGTTAGAGCAGCTTATTCATTTGAACAGGCCGCCTAAGACTGCAAAATGCACAAAAAAGTGCATGCACCAATTTTTTGCACCATATCACACCACGATGCTGCAATGTGCGTTGTGCAAAGCAGGGGTGTTGGGGTGCCATACAAAATGAATGGCACCACATCACACCAACCTGTATAATTGTTGTTTCAACAATGTAAATCCAGCCCCAATATAATGCAGGCATTCTGGAATAAAATAAGCAACTGCTCTTTTACATCATACACAAACCTGAAGCAAACTTGCACAATAAAAATGTGGGAAAAAGTAGCCTATATGACTCCCAACAGTAAATAAAAAATAACATTCTATATGAAATTTAAATAGAAAAACAAAAACACAAAACTCACAAAAAACTCGAATCATGACATAAAAATAGCTTTTCTACCTTTTAAAAAAAAAGCTTTTTACAGTCAAAATACCTTTAAAGCTTATGCACACTATATCAGTTAACCTTTGTTGATCTACATTAATAAACACAAGCTCATTGCAAGGGCACATAGAAAATGATTGTTTGCTATGTGCCCTTGCTTTGAACCTGTCTGCATTTTAATGCAATGCACCGCAACTCACCACAATACAGCAGTGTAATTTAAACAGGGCACATAGAAAACAATTGTTTTCCATGTACCCTGTTCATACCACAACGCTGCATTGAGGCGTGTTAAGCTGTGTTGGGCAAAATGGAAGACATGTCACATTTTTATGAAGCGCAACTCACTGCACTGCATGTCAAAACAGTGCAAGCGCATCACAACTTGATGCGGCGCATTGTTTTTTTTGACACGTCAATAAAGTTAAAAAAACAAAAAAAACTTAGTGTTTTGAATTGTAACAATGTAACGCACTTCCCCATAAAACGGACGGTTTGAACAAGCCCTTAGTGTACTAAAAAAAATCTATTTTTTATCACAAAAAGCAAAAAATAGCAGATAGTAATGAAACTACTATGTTTTATGGCTTTGTGAATTATGCCAAAATGTGGGTAAAAACCTTACCTGACCACATGAAGATTTTTATCATCATTTTGTAAAACTGCATCTGGTTTGGATGGCTACAAATAGGAAAATACAAGAGTTCAAATTATTGAATTATTGAAAAACATTTTAATCTCAGCATAGTGTATACCCTTACACAAGTATGACAAGATGCCTGGGAATACTAATAGAACCATTCATTCTTGGGAAAAACTAATTAGAATAATAGGAGGAAGGGGCATGGGGGTGCAAACTCCCCCAGACTGTCTGCAGTTACCTCTCCTCCCCAGTGAAGGATTTGACAAGTCACAAGGACAAAGACGACTCTGATGGGTCACTTCAGGCCTGCTGACCGAATCCATGGGGGGAGAGGAATGATATATTGCTACAAGGAGCTAAACCCCTTCCCCTCAAACCAAGGAAATCAAAGCCAAGGAGAGGACTGCTGGGACAGATCAGGGATATAACTGTCTGTATATTTATGGGCAGTTTGTAAAATTTAAACTGAATTTTTTTTGCTTCTTGTAATAAAATTAACATTGTCCATAAAAATTGCCCTCCTCCAAGTATATTTTTCCAATTCAAGGTTATGATCCACAGGTAGGACTCAACCATAATTATCCAAAATGTGGAGAAAATCAAGCTACATTAGCACACCAATTTTGGTATTGTCCCTTAGTTAAAGTGGTTGTTAACCGATTATACAGGCATACCCCACTTAATGTACCCTCACTTTACGTACAGTCGTGGGTACGGACACATTGGCGTCTATGGAAAATCTTGGTCAGCTTGACATGGCACTGCTCCCAGTTTATCCGATTTTGGGTTCGGCCAACTTGCCTAGGTAATCACTTATGCCTGTAAATGACTATTGCAATGCAGTACATGCATTAAAAGGTTTGTAAACCCTTGTAATTTTTTTTACCTTAAAGCATCCTATGCATTAAGGTGAAAAAACACCTTGGCAGTGACCGGCCCCCAGCCCCCCCCCCCCCCCCCCTGTTTTACTTACCTGAGCCCTGGAACTTGGCTCCTGCTGCTGTCAATCAAATCCAATGATGCAGGCTGAGTCCGGCATTCGGCAGCTATGGACGCTGAATGCTAGACTTAGGAGCACACCCGCAAGGTAATCCCCCGGGAGAGCGCTTCTCCTAGGGGGTTATGTGATGTGGGGAGGAGCCACGAGAGCAGCCGGGGGACCCCAGAATAGCAGGTTCAGGGCCACTCTGCAAAATGAGCTGCACAGTGGAGGTAAGTATGACATGTTTGTTATTAAAAAAAAAAAAAAAAAAAAAAAAAAAAAAAACCCTTATAGTCACTTTAAGAAGTGAAAAAAGCTAAGCTATTGCTCCACTTTAGGTACATTTTTGTTTTACATACATGCTCTGGTCCAATTGTGTACTTAAAAGTAGGGTATGCCTGTACTATGATCATGCCATCCCCTCTGTTATATAATGCTGTGTGTCCCTGTGTTATATTAAAAAAAATGCCCATTATACCATACATCAGCGTAGCTCCCGGCGCTCACGTGACTCCTTGGCTCTCTCCTCTACCTGGCTGACTGCTAGTGGGTGGGGCCAAGCACTGCCACTGTGAGAGCCAATGAGTCACGTGAGCGCCGGGAGCTGCTCCGATATACAGTATAATCTGCATTTTTTTATATAACACAGGCACATAGCATTATATAACAGAGGGGATGCGATGATCGTAGTGTAGATATAAGTGAACCAGGAGGGGAGGATCGTGGAGTGATTGGAGCTGACAGGCAGGGAGGGAAGGGGGGAGGAGGACACAGACACAGGAGAGCAGGGCTGCGAATGATAGAGGCACGTAAACTGACCACGGTGTCAGGGCTCAGCAGCCATGATAAACAGTGGTCAGTTTACAGGGGGGGGGCATGATTTTGTCAATAGCCACTGGGGGGCATGATCGCACGCTAATTGACCACAGGGGGAGCCAATCAGCGAGCACAATGTTTGCTGGCCACCCGCGGCCACCCGCGATCGCTCCCCACAAGCAGACTACCGTGCTGTCAGGCATGGACACTCTGATCTAGTGTTCCTGCTAATCAGAAACATGGATCAGAGTGTCCATGCAGTGAGCCCATCCCCCACACAGTTAGAAACACACTGAGGGAACACTGTTAACCCCTTTCCTGCCAGTGTCATTTATACTGTGTCAGTGCATATTTTTTTTTAGCACTGATGACTGTAATAATGTCACTGGTTCCCAAAAAAAGTGTTAAACGTGTCCGATCTGTCCGGCGCAATATAGCAATCCTGCTAAAAATCGCTGATCACCGTCATTACAAGCCAAAAAATAAAAAAGCCATAAAAATGTCTCCTATTTTGTAGACGCTATAACTTTCAAGCAAACCAATCAATATACGCTTATTGGGATTTTTTTTACCAAAAATATGTAACAGAATACATATTGGCCTAAATTGATGAAGAAATTCGTTTTTTTTTTAAATGTATTGGCTATGTATTATAGCAGAAAGTAAAAAATATTGTTTTTTTTTCAAAATGGTCATTTTTTTTGTTTATAGCGCAAAAAATAAAAAAAGTTTGCCCCTGTTCCACACTCGCCCTGTACATAGTTTGTGGACTCTAACTTTCCTATAGACTAAATAATATACACTGATTTGGGTATTTTCACCAAAGAAATGTAGCAGAATACATTTTGGCCTAAATTTATAAAGCACATCTATTTTTTGGCAGACTTTTTATAAAAGAAACAAAGAAAAATGTGGGTTTTTTTTCTTCAAAATGTTCAGTCTTTTTTCATTTATTTTGCAAAAAATAAAAAAATCCAGTGGTGATTAAACACCAGCAAAAGAAAGCTTTAGTTGTGTGAACAAAATTATAAAAAATGTGTTTGGGTACAGTGTTGCATGACCACAAACTTATCATTTAAAGCGCGACAGCGCTGAAAGATAAAAAATTGGCATGGGCAGGAAGGGTGTAACAGTGCCCAGTATTGACGTGGTTAATAAATATTGGACTCCTTTCTCTTTTTAAATGTATAACTTATTTGATTTTGTAAAAATATTTTTTTTAAAAATGTATCAAAATGTTTTGGGCAAAAAATAAATAATTGCCCTCCTCCCCACCAGCAACAACAATCTGTCATGGTTATGCAATAGAGTTTCTCTGTCAGCTTACCTGTCTCCATGTGCTCATCTCTAAAGACCAGCTGCCTCTCACCTGACTGGTTTTATAACCTCTCCTCTAAGCATGGTCCCACCCCAGGCCCTATCAGGGAACCCTACATTAACCTGCAAGCCAGCAGTGCTGATCAACCACTGTGTGTTAGCTTTCGTGTGTACTTGCTGTGTTTCCTACTTTGGCCTGTTCTTAACTATTCCTGTCTGCTCGTGACCCTGACCTTTGGCGTGTCCCCGACCATCCCTGTTTGCCTGTGACCCTGAACCTTGGCGTGGACTCTGTTGTTCTTGTCTGCTTGTGGCCCCGACCTTGGCTTGTCCCTTACTTTCCTTGTTGTTCCAGCCTGCTGCCTCCTTCCTCTTCTCCTGTAGTCTACCGTGAGCGTGAGCTGTGAGACCCTGGGGGCCGCGACCTGGAGCCAGACTGCAGCTCAGTCCATCCTCACCACTAAAGGCTCTGGTGAACACCTGCTGGCTCTTATACTCCACGCCCTGGGTAATCTATGCTCTAGCTCCCAGTGGGATCTGTGTCAGTGATCCAGTAGACCTGCTTCCTGAACCTCCCAGGGTTCAATCCGCAGCAGTCAGTCCTAGGGTTCACTACCTAGCAGTGCACTTCTGACTCCTACAGAGTGCATCTGTCACCTAGACTCAAGGTGACCTGACACAACCACTCTGCAGACACTTTCCCAGGCACCATATGTGGTGCGTTTACACAGGAGGCTCTTCCTACAGCATCTTGGTGTGGCTTAGGAAAAGGCTGTGAAACAAATTACTTCCTCTGTTACTTTTCCTGCCCTACACAGACCTGGCTCTGGAAACAGATGAACCAAAGCAGATGAACCCGTCTCTCCACATAGTTCATTGCAGGTAAATATACTGTGGGATACTGGGCTGTGTTAAAGCAGGGCTAAATATAACTTTCCTTCAATGGTCCACATCCATCGCCAGCCTTGGCATATTCAGTGGCTGCATGCGCAGGAGTCTAGTAATTCCGGCAAACATAAAACATGAAAAAATTGTTGCTCAACCACGTAACCATTCAGAGTAGGATGAACCCATACACTGGCTAAAATGTGATAGCCACTAAAATACTCTTGCACACAAGTGTGTTGATCAGGTGATCTAAAGTTCAGGGTGGACAATGTCTCAGGCCTTTCTGCCCCCCAGGATAGGGGTATCCTAGCAATCAGAAAAGGAATAAAGAAAAGAAGGTGCACCAGCCTTGTGCATTATCCTTTGATACATTTAATAAAAGAACGAATAAAAAACTACTCACAAGCATGTGATAGAAACCGCAATATAAAAGCCTTAAACTTGTGGCAATCCGTCCAATAATAGCAGTCTCCAGATGATGAAAGAGAGGACATGAGAACCACTGTTGGCTGATGCGTTTCAAAGTGCTACTTTCTTCCTCAGAGCCTAGCAGTGGTTCTCATGTCCTCGGATTGACAGCCGCAAAGGCTGCCGGATCTTGTAGTTTTCCATTCACAGGAAACCGTGAATGAGTGACACGGCCAAGCGGGCAGAGTACCCCTCAGCCACATTTTCTTTAAAATGTGACAGCTTCACTATATGGACCACTTATGTATTTGTACATGTTGATCATATCCCTCCTTAAATCTCCACTTCTCAAAAGAAAATAAATTCAGTTCCTCCAATCTTTCCTCAAAGCAGAGCTCCTCCATGCCTCTTATCAGTTTGGTTGCTCTTCTCTGCACTTTCTCCAGTTCCCCGATATCCTTTTTGTGAACTGGTGCCCAAAACTGAACTGCATATTCCAGATAAGGTCTTACTAATGATTTGTACAGGGGCAAAATTATCTCTCTCTCTCTCTGGAGTCCATACCTCTCAATACAAGAAAGGACTTTGCTCGCTTTGGAAACCGCAGCTTGGCATTGCATGCTATTATTAAGCTTATGATCTACCAAAACACCAGTTGTACTTCCCCTAGTACGTATAATGCATGCATATTCTTAGTCCCCAAGTGCATAACTTTACATTTATCAACATTAAACCTCATTTGCCACATAGTTGCCCAATTATTAAGGGATTCATATTTGTGGATGATACCTGTTTGCTGGCTTGATTTTGCTTCATGGATCCCAGCAAACATGCGCTGTGACGGAATGTAAACTCAGCTATGCTTGCGAACAGACATGTAGGTTTTTTTTTTTATTGCATAAAAAGACATTGCATGTTTCTTCTACAATAAAGAGCCTGCCTGATCAGTTTTTGACAGTGGGACTTTAGTACCGATTTAACCTAAGGGCCAATTCATACAGTGTGGTGACAGGCGTGTTACTTCATTGTAAGAATGCCAGTCACAGCAAGGACACACAAAAAACAATTGTTTTCTGTGTTTCTCATTCACACTGCAATGCAACCCAGAGCTGCAATTAAATGCACAATACAATTAAATGTACAAAAGCAAACAAAGGGGGGAGCTGTGTGATGACCCAAACTGCGTGGGACACTGCCCCCTTCCGCAGGGAACAGACAGCGGCCAGTGAGGCACAGCTCTTTAACAGCTGTCGATTCCTGTGTGAATATAGCCTTTTTAAAAAGCCAAATATAAAGGAAAAGTAGTGGTGGACTGTGCCATATGTTAGTGCGTACACATTGAGTAAGCTCAAGTTATAAGCCCCTCTCACTGTTAAGCATAATTTTGCCACACCCGCAATTTGCCTTGGTGGGCCACCTTCTTATAATGTTTTGGTTGCTGAAAAGTGAAAGCCCCAGGTAAAGAAATTATTTACGGCTCTGCCTTGAAAAAGACTTCTAGTGTGTGTAAACCCCAACAATGAATTTCCATTATTTGCCCCCTTTTAGCATGTTAAATATACCATTAATAGCAAAGCGCATAAACTGTAAAAAGAAAAAAGTGAAATTGGCCATTTAAAATAAAAGCCACTTACAGATCAGACTAGTACAGGGTACAGAAAGTCAGCATTAATGTGGTTGTAAAGGCATTCTATTTTTTTTTTCTTACTGAAATAAAAAAATAAGTTATAATTACCTGCTCTGTGTAATGGTATTGCACAGAGCGGTGCTCTGTCTTCTCCTCTAGGAGTGTGGAGAAAAGGTTCCCTGGATAACAAGGAGACTTTAACAAACAGTAAATGACTGGCTCTTGAACTGTGATTAATGCACCACAGCAGCACTTCAGAAGAGGGAAGCACACTCTATAAGAAAAACTGAAAAGAAGGCGTTTCTTTGTTCAGTAATAAAACACTTTAATGACAAGGAAGGGTTAAAAACACTTACAAGATGGGAGTGAAAAAAAAGGCATATAAATCAATCTATAACGTCTAGCGGGATGCCTCCTGGGAGTAAAGACAGCTGCAGGTGGAAGTTCCAGCCGACCAGCGGTGGGAAACACTGTCTCTCTGATCCAAGATGGAGGGCCGTGCTGTCAGGACTAAGGATGAGCTCCGGCGTGTTCACACACTCCACGCGCCGAGCCCGCCAGGAACTTGGCACAGCACTGCGCTAATCACAGGCAGTGAGACATTTCCAGATCTCTGCAGCCGCACATTGGGAAAATGTCTCACTGCCTGTGATTAGTGCAGCGCCGTGCTGACCTCCCAGCGGACTCGGCACGTGGAGTGTGCGAACACGCCGGAGCTCATCCTTAGTCAGGACCAGAATGGAATCCAGGCAACTGGAAGTGACGTCAGAGTGGGCGGTTACATGTTTCGGCCTAGTCACCCACAGCATGCCCAGTCGCTCCTTCTTCAAACCAATGGAGTAATGAAGGGGGAAGGGGTTTATATGAGTCAGGGGCGGGACAAAAAGGCAGGGGGTGGGCGGGACTGACAACTGCCAGGTCATTACATGGCAGTATGCAGTGGAATAAAATACAGTAAAATAAAGTAAAATAGAGTAAAAAGCTTGCTGCAGTAGAGGTAAAGATACACTGACGGACAGAACTGCAACAACTAAAACATAGATGATCTATGTTTTAGTTGTTGCAGTTCTGTCCCAGTGAGTGTTTATGTCTTGTGTATCTTTACCTTTACTGCAGCAAGTGTTTTACTTTATTTTACTGTATTTTATTCCATTGCATACTCTCATATAAACCCCTTCCCCCTTGCATTACTCTATTGGTTTGAAGAAGGAGCGACTGGGCATGCTCCAAAACATGTAACTGCCCACTCTGATGTCATGTCCGGTTGCCTGGATTCCATGGTGGTCCTGACAGCACGGTCCTCCATCTTGGATCAGAGAGACAGTGTTTCCTACCACTGGTCGGCTGGAATTTCCACCTGCAGCTGTCTTTACTCCCAAGAGGCATCCCGCTGGACGTTATGGATTGATTTATATGCTTTTTTTTCACTCCCATCTTGTAAGTGTTTTTAACCCTTCCTTGTCATTAAAGTGTTTTATTACTGCACATAGAAGTGCCTTCTTTTCTGCTTTATATTCTCCACTAGAGTCCTGTTCTGGTGCTCTCTGCTCCTCCTCCTCTGCAGGGCACCTGCTCTCCTCTCCTCCTCCTCTGCAGTGCTGCTGCTCTCTGTTCCTGGTCTCAGCCAGAGACCAGGAACAGAGAGAGCAGCGGTGCTGCAGATGGGACAGTGCTAGATTGTGAGAGGACTCGGGTAAGTGTTTAGGTGGTGTTGTAAGGGTTTTTTTCCCCATCTTAACCCCTTCCCCACAACGCACTGCAAAATGACGCCGGCAGGAACCTTCCCTTCCTCCGTTCTCGGCGATCGGGGATGAGGAGTGTCCTTCAGGGCACAGCCCATCCCTGATCAGGGTAAAGAGCCAATGAAAATGGCTTTTTACCACGTGACCAGCTGCGTGTAATCACAGCCGGTCGCATGCACAGTCTTTGTGCACGCTGCTCATGTGCGCCCCCAGGAGCGAGCAGCGATCGGGGATGAGGCATGTCACTCTGACACAGGCGTGTCTTTCAGGGCACAGCCCATCCCCAATCAGGGTAAAGAGCCAATGAAATTGGCTCTTTACCACGTGACCAGCTGTGTCCAATCACAGCCGGTCACAGTTGTCAGCAAACTGTGGTAATTAGCGGTTACCGGGCTCTCCTCACACATCGATCCTGTGTGAGGAGGAGATTGCGGTAACAGCTAGTTACCACTTACAGTGCACAGTAAAAAGCACAGATTGCCCCAGTAATAAAGAGTACCTGTCTCCAGCCCATCAGAGTATCAGAGTACCTGTCTCCAGCCCATCAGAGTACCTATCTGCAGCCTATGCCTAGGGTGTTTGCTTTCCAAAATGGGGTAATTTTGTGGGCGTTACCATTGTCCTGGTGCTCCAGAGCCTTCAAAAGTGTGATATAGTCAGGAAATTGGATGTAATTTATGCTCCTAGAACGCCTGAAGGTGCTACTTGGATGTTGGGCCAGGCTGTGTAAAAGTCTCACACATGTGGTATCACCACACTCAGGGGGAGTAGCAGAATGTATTTTGGGGTTTAAATGCAAGTATGCATATGCTGTGTGTGAGAAATAACTTTTTTTGTAAGAGAGCACTGAAAACTGAAAATTGGTCTGGGCAGGAAGGGGGTGAATTTAAGTGGTTAAAGCAAAGAATGCATTAAAAGTAAAAACAAAAAAAAACTTTTGAGTTTATAACCACTTTAAGCTTTGCACTGATGTAAGTCATATTAACTCAGCTAGGCTTTCCACATGACATGCACACATACATACAAGCTACAGATTTGAATAACACACTATCATAATAGATTGTACCCCATAACTTACTTCTCTGCTTTTTCCTTTATCGTGTGCGGAATATTGAATTCCACCTTTTCTCTGTGAATGATCATTGAGAGTCAGATTAGTGGATTTGCTGTCTGTGTGCTGGTCTATGAAATACAAAACAGTCACTTACCCACAGCAATTACAAATGCATCACCAGATATACAAAACAAACATTGTAAGTACCTGAATTTGACTTGCTATATCAACATCTTGCAACAGTGCCTGTACAACAGACCTTAAAGTGGAAGAGGAAGAAGCAGCACAAGGAACCAATCAATTTATGAGCTAACAACGGGCATGTTGATAGGAGGAGGAGAAAGCAGAATGACAGGAAAATTCACTCATTACTATGCTACTTTCCCTTCACTATCCAACTGCAGGCTGGGAGCAGGTCCATGACAGCCTTGACCCTTAGAGAGTTGGCTGAATGATGTTAGTGTGCAGGAGATTATATTTTTCCATTTCAGGTACTTATATAGCATCATAAATGTATGCAGTGCTTTACATATATATTGTACATTCACATTAGTCCCTGCCCTCAAGGAGCTTACAATCTAAAAGGTCCCAAACTCACATTCATACACACATACTAGGGCTAATTTAGACAGGAGCCAATTAACCTACCATCATGTCTTTGGAGTGTGGAAGGAAACCAGAGAACTCGTAGAAAACCCACAGAGGAACAGAGAGAACATGCAAACTCTGTGCAGGCAGTGCTGTGGTTGGGATTTAAACCAACAACCCTAGTGCTGCTAGGCGGAAGTGCTAACTACTTAGCCACTGTGCTGCCCACATAGGACTAATATTAATCAGGATTTGAGTATTCAGCCTAGCTATATTTAAGTAAAATAAATCAATACATAACTGGGTTAAAAACTTTTTGAATACCTGTGGGTTTGCTGACTAAAAAAAATCCTGCTTAATTGTAGGCATAAAAAGTAGGCCTCAAATTACTAAAAATCAGTGGAGATGGACAAAGACATCTGTCAGGTTTGTATAGCTGTGTGCCCCTATTAGTGAGATTCATCCTCCCTATCTGTCCTGTATATTGGCGAGAGTAAAAGAAAATTCAAAATTTTGGGTTGTTACCAGAAATCGAGGGAAATCTTCCAATGGGGACACTAGTTCTGGTGACAACCAAAGATTACCACGCTTTGGAGAAATTATTTATCACTTCTTGTTTTGGCTATGGGACAGGATGTGTAATCACCCTAATGGGACAAAGATGATAAAGAAGAAAAGGAAAAACTCCAAAATGGAAAAAAAGATTTACCTTTTAGTTCTACTTTAAGTAAAAACCTAAGTGAGTCCCCAGGATATTTAAACAGTCTTGAATATAGTTTTGTAATATGCAGAGAAATAGAAAAAAAAAGTGATATAATTTTCTAATGCATAATATATTTTGTATTGCTTTATAAAGGCCCAGAGAAATATAAAAGCAACAATAATCTAGTGGTCAGGGTAGAAGAAGTATCAGTTGAAAGATAAAGTCAGGTACAAGCTTATACACTCTACCCTCCCTGGTCAAGGACATTGTTTCTACATCAAGGTCAGAAAAAGCGGGGGGGAGTAGGCAGGGTCTATAAAAAAAAAAAAGGGGGAGGGGTGAAAAATTGTGACAGAGGATGTGAAAAAGATGGAGGTTAAGGACAGTAGGTTAAGGTACGTTGGGGTAGAAGGTGGTAGGTCTAGGCCCAGTGCAAAGGGGTAGTGGGGTGGAAAACGGAAGGTGTGGATGAAACGGGGGAGAGTGACAAGGGTGGAAGAAGAGAAGAAGTAGGTGAGGATGTCACTTTCAGGTAAGCAGTAGACAGTAGCAGAGGAGTTTAAGAGTCCCAAGGTATTAGGGCCTTTTCTTCATCCAAAAGAGGAAAGCTAATCCAGTAATACTATATTTTTCATGTCTCACATTTATTCTGTGAGGAAAGCATTAGATCCTCCACCCTGTGCAGCCACATAGAATCCGAGATGGGGAAATTGTCCTACCATCGCAAAGGAATGCAAGATTTAGTGGCACTGAAGATGTTTGAGAATAGATTTCTAGTAAACTTTTGTGGGAATAGTGTAGATGTATAGTAGGTAGAAAGAGGGGTCATCGTCAAATCATTTCTGTGATCTAACAGCGTTCCAGAAGGTCTTCAGATTGAGGCAGGTCCAGAACACATGAACAATCGAGCTATTATTTGTGTTTCAGCAATAACAGTGGTCTGTGAATACAGGTAACATTTATGGAAGATGAACAGAAGATAGAAGATCATATGTTCTGACTTTGGTAAGGAGAGATGTGAACAGGGGATAGACAAGGGATGATATAAGGGACCCATATCTAGGCAAAGCATTTCAAATGTAGTCATCGGGTTTAAAAAAACTGAAGGGAGTGATTCCCAGTGCGGTATTCACTTTTCAGTAGTGCATAATGGATGGGGTTTGCATGTCCAGAAAAGGAGCCACTATAGTCCATGTACAGATCAAGCTTCTGTGACTGTGTAGAGATTGGGCATGCGGATGCAAAGTACTACGTGTGTTTCTGGCGGAATAGGTGGATGGGAACATGTCATCTTGGAGCAGTGATGCAGTTCTGAGACAAAGTCCAAATAGGGCGGAAAAACCATCAATTTTAAAAGTGTCAGAGACGAAATGGCAGGGGATACCACAATGAAGTGAGTGACTTTGAAATCATTTGCCCACTAAACCGCTAAGAGTGCTATGCTCTGCATTAGTATTTTTAACAGCTAGGACCTGGAGTCCATTTACAGGGAAATCTTGTCTTACCTTATCCATGATACTGCGCCTATTAGATGTCAGGCTTCACCCGTTACAATGGGCATACCCCCAGAGTGGTCTTCAGGGACGGTGAACCATAGAGATGGACCAGAGTTCTGAACCTGTATAGCACCTTGCAGTGCGTACCTGCCTAATGCAAGATTCAGGGTCTGAAACAAACACTACAGTCTGGCCCCACAGAGAGTGGGGTCTGGGTACAGTCCCTGAGATTCACATGAAGGTAACCAATTTCTGAAACGGTTAGGTAGCACAAGGTGATAAACAGTCAGATGTTGATAATACAAGGACACTAGCAAATAACGGAAACCTATAAACCTTTACATTATAGCCGTTATAAATGGTTGGGGAAGTTCGTGCATATTTACGTTTATATATGCAGGATTTGCATCCTGCTTATCATTGCTGATCAGTGATTTTGCTTTACTGCTCTCTTTCAGTGCAGATCTTTTGGTTTGCTAAACCTCGGACTGAAAACTAGACAGACAATCTTTAGGTAGCTTTGCCGGTTATTTCAATAGTCATTTATCAATGACGCCAATACTACAACCTGAAATTTAGATGACCACTTAATGGAAAATTCATTGTAAAATCCTGCACACAAACTGACCTCATCAAATATAGAATAGCAAGCATGTAAACATGAACGTCATATTACATTTTTATGCAAATTATAGAATAATGTTGCAAAAGATGTATTTCTGAATATATAAAATAATTTGCAACTTATGATCCATTATGAGGAATCCTGGTCCTCCAGTTTCTATTACAGCAACAATCATTAGATAGAGAACCAGTGGTCATCATTGGCACGTCAGTCTAAAATCTGACTCAATGGCCAACTAGATTATCATACTCTATTGTGTACAGCATGCTAAGAATTTAAAAGGGTAAAAAAAAGCAGGCGTGTGTGACAGAAGAGCTAGTTTAAGAGCTAGTCATTTAAAAAAAAAAAAAAAAAAATATATATATATATATATATATACACACATACATAAATATATTTTTTTTTTTTCTGTATTGTAGAGATAAGTGCCTCAACTTAGGAAATATTAATAAATGATCAGATTACTTATGCTTCTGGACCAGTTTGGCCTTTTCTTTCCATGGCCATATATTGGAGAATCCAAGGTTTTAAAACTGAACAAATGAAAAGTCTGGATGGCTACATTCCCTTATTCTGTGCTTGTAAGTGTGAAACCTGCATATATGCATATATTCGTATTCTCTCTCTCTCTCTCTCTCTCTCTCTTGTACCCTCAAGCTGCTTTTATGGACTGTTTTTGAATAAAGTGTTGCTCTGAAGAACAAGGGAGTGCAACCATCCGGATATTTCATTTGTACATGTACAGTGGCATGCTGGGCTAGCACCCCTCCTGTGTTTGGAAAGTGGATGTTAATTGCCGGCTTGCCTTGAGCTGCAGTAGAAGCTGATAAGATTTTAAAACTGAGATACAATACTGCTTTGTTTTCTAAGTCTGCACCTGTTCTCAGTTGGATAAGCTTCAGGACATGTGTATAAGTTGCCAAACCCAGTTGGCACATATTTCCACTAGAGAAATTGCTCCAATTCTCCTTATCAGAGAGAAAACACCTAACAATTTTGAGGAAATACTTGTGACTTGTGTGATTCATGCACCAGAAGACTTTTGTCCCTTAAAGCTGAACTGTTGGCAGATATAAAACAAAAACACCAATTAATGTAGTTTTGTATGAACTGAAATTATTACATACAACTAATGTAAGTACCTGAATTTAACTGAATTTCCCCTATGTCTAGAAGAGGAAAGGTTTGCACCTTTTTCACAAGGATAAATAAAAATCTGTTGCTGGTCTTTTACTGTCCAGTCACAGGTTAGGGAGAAGAAGGTGACCTAGCATACTATATACAGCGCCTTGCAAAAGTATTCACCCCTCTTGGCTTTTTACCTATTTTGTTACATTACAGCCTTTAGTTCAATGTTTTTTTAATCTGAATTATATGTGATGGATCAGAACACAATAGTCTAAGTTTGTGAAGTAAAATTAGAAAAATATATACATAAAACTATTTTTCAGAGATAAAAAAATGATAATTGGCATGTGTGCATGTATTCACCCCCTTTGTTATGAAGCCCATAAAAAGCTCTGTTGCAACCAATTACCTTCAGAAGTCACATAATTAGTGAAATGATGTCTACCTGTATGCAATCTAAGTGTCACATGATCTGTCATTACATATACACATCTTTTTGAAAGGCCCCAGAGGCTGCAACACCTAAGCAAGAGGCACCACTAACCAAACACTGCCATTAAGACCGTCAAATCTATCATAACCAAATGGAAAGAACATGGCACACCAGCAAACCTGCCAAGAGACGGCCGCACACCAAAACTCACGGACCGGGCAAGGAGGGCATTAATCAGAGAGGCAGCACAGAGACCTAAGGTAACCCTGGAGGAGCTGCAGAGTTCCACAGCAGAGACTGGAGTATCTGTACATAGGACAACAATAAGCCGTACGCTCCATAGAGTTGGGCTTTACGGCAGAGTGGCCAGAAGAAAGCAATTACTTTGAGCAAAAGACAAAACGGCACGTTTTGAGTTTGCGAAAAGACATGTGGGAGACTCCCAAAATGTATGGAGGAAGGTGCTCTGGTCTGATGAGACTAAAATTGAACTTTTTGGCCATCAAAGAAAATGCTATGTCTGGCGCAAACCCAACACATCACATCACCCAAAGAACACCATCCCCACAGTAAAACATGGTGGTGGCAGCATCATGCTGTGGGGATGTTTTTCAGTAGTCGGGACTGGGAAGCTGGTCAGAGTTCAGGGAAAGATGGATGGTGCTAAATACAGGGATATTCTTGAGCAAAACCTGTACCACTCTGTGTGTGATTTGAGGCTAGGATGGAGGTTCACCTTCCAGCAGAACAATGACCCCAAACACACTGCTAAAGCAACACTTGAGTGGTTTAAGGGGAAACATGCAAATGTGTCAGAATGGCCTAGTCAAAGCCCACACCTCAATCCAATAGAAAATCTGTGGTCAGACTTAAAGATTGCTGTTCACAAGTGCAAACCATCCAACTTGAAGGGGCTGGAGCAGTTTTGCAAGGGGGAATGGGCAAAAATCCCAGTGGTAAGATGTGGCAAGCTCATAGAGACTTATCCAAAGCGACTTGGAGCTATGATAGCTGCAAAAGGTGGCTCTACAAAGTATTGACTTTAGGGGGGTGAATAGTTATGAACATTGATTTTTTTCTGTTATTTGCTTCACAATAAAAAAAAAACAAAGAAAAAACAAAAAAAACACATCTTCAAAGTTGTGGGCATGTTCAGTAAATTAAATCATGCAAATCCTCAAACAATTCATGTTAATTCCAGGGTGTGAGGCAACAAAACACGAAAAATGCCAAGGGGGTGAATACTTTTGCAAGGCACTGTATATAAATCCTCTGGCAGATAAAACAGCTTTAATACATGCATTTCAACTGTGTATTTAATTTGCTGCTGAGAGTTCAGCTTTAAAACACAAACTTATTTCCTCTCAAACAGTTTGGGTCTTTTGTCATCCCTGGTTGCAAGTCTTTGTGCATCTCCAATGAACGGCTCGGGATGATTCAGACACACGGGGACCAGAGATGTAAGTGGAGCTACGCATGCTACCAGCTAGCCCATACTTGGATCAAAATTTGTCTGATCCCTGCTGAACCGGCCAAATTTCAATCCATTTATGGTAGGCTTAACACTACCCTCTCCCCAGACTGGCAATGCAGTTGTCCAGAAGTCTCTGCTTTACTACTTCATCCAGAACGCAGGCACTCTAAGACAAAGTGTATTACTAGCAGGATCACCAGGTAAAATGAAGAGGGGAAAAAAAAAAAGAACTCAGAAGAATGCAGCCACCACATCTAAGGCCTCTTAAAGCGGAGTTCTGCTTAAAAAAAATAAATAAATAAAAAAGTCAGCAGCTACAAATACTGCAGCTGCTGACTTTTAATAATCAGACACTTACCTGTCCCAGGGTCCAGCGATGCAGGCGTATGAAGCCCCGCTCGTCTCCCCCTACTCTCTGTGGTGCCGGAATTGTAACTGTGGGCGCCCGGCTGTGGCTCCACAGCCGGAATTGTAACTGTGGGCGCCCGGCTGTGGCTCCACAGCTCCACATGCGCGCGCCGTGACTGGCCGGGCAATCATCTGGGACCTGTGACGTGTCCCAGATGATTGCTGAGAGGGAGGAGGAAGGGGGGAGGAGGAAGGGGGGAGAGGAAGGGGGGAGAGGAAGGGGGGGAGAGGAAGGGGGAGAGGAAGGGGGGGAGAGGTGATCTCCCTTCCGGTGCCGCGGTGTGCTGGGAGGAAGTGGGAGCTGGAACCCTGAAAAGAGGGTATTAACCCCCCCTCCAAAAAAATATGCCAAATGTGGTATGTCAGCGGGTCCCCTCCCTTAACCTCCCTGATGGTATTCCCGAGTGTGGCTCGGGGTTAAATTTCAGCACCATTAGCGGTAACCCCGAGCCACAGGATTACGTCTCAGGATCCTGGTGCAGGTTACTTACCTTGTCCCCAGGATCCTGCGATGTCCCCCTGCGCTGTCTGCAGGCATCGTCCTCTGCCCGAAGCCTCTCCGTGCCAGGCTCCGTTCCCTGCGAGCGTCACGATGCACGGGGGCAGAGCCTGGCGGCAAATTCCAAAAATGTAAAAATCATAACACATACAGTACTGTAATCTTACAGATTACAGTACTGTATGAAATCATTTCACTTCCCTTTTGTCCCCAGTGCTTTGTCCAATGCCCTGCATGCAGTTTTATATTATATATACTGTTCTTTCTGCCTGGAAACTGGAGATTGTCCATAGCAACCAAAAAGTGTCCCTTTACATCAAAAGTGGCTTTAGACCAGCTAGAAAACGGCGATAGTAAATTAGAACACTTGCAGAATTGAGCGATAGTGAATCGTGGGGAAATGTATTTTATTATTATTATATATATTTTTTTAATTATTTATATTTATTATATTATAATTTATGATTTTGTGTTTTAAACTTCATCATACCCGAGATATCTACTAGACTCTTGGTGGACAGATCTAAGTGTGTTATTGCTAAGAATTACAGACCTACAATATAAAAACGCCAAATTTCTATGCAAAATAATTGTACCGCTTTGAGACGCAAAAATCTGAAATAATCATACCGCCAGGGAGGTTAAAGCAGAAGATCCATTTTTGGGTGGAACTCCGCTTTAACCACTTCGCATCCAGGCCATTTCTGACACTTCGCTCCTACATGTCAAAAATCATCATTTCTTTGCTATAAAATTACATAGAACCCCCAAACATTATATATGTTTTTTTAGCAGAGACCCTAGAGGATACAATGGCGGTCATTGCAACTTTTTATCTTGCACGGTATTTGCGCAGCAATTTTTCAAACGCGTTTTTTTTTAAAAAAAAAACAGTTTCATGCTTTAAAAAAAAAACAAAACAGCAAAGTTAGCCAAATTTTTTTGCATTGTGTGAAAGATGAAGTTACGCCGAGTAAATAGATACCTAACATGTCATGCTTCAAAATTGCACACGCTCGTGGAATGGCGCCAAACTTTGGTACTTAAAAATCCCCATAGGCGACGCTTTAAAATTTTTTACTGGTTACATGTTTTGAGTTACAGAGGAGGTCTAGGGCCAAAATTATTGCTCTCGCTCTAACGTTCGCGGCGATACCTCACATGTGTGGTTTGAACACCGTTTTCATATGTGGGCGGGACTTACGTATGCGTTCGCTTCTGCGTGCGAGCTCACGGGGACAGGGGTGCTTTAAAAAAATTTTTTTTTTTTTTATTGTTAATTTTACTTAAAAAATTTTATTTTTACACTTTAAAAAATTTTTTTTTTTTTTTGATCACTTTTATTCCTATTACAAGGAATGTAAACATCCCTTGTAATAGGAATATGACACGATCAGTCCTCCTTACAGTGAGATATGGGGTCAATAAGACCTCACATCTCACCTCTAGGCTGGGAAGCCTAAAATAAAAAAAAAAAATAAAACGATCGCCGCTTCACAACCGAAGTGGCGCCGTTTTTTTTAATGCAGAGGCCGGGCGTGACGTCATAACATCGCGCCCGGCCTCCGAACGATCATAGAGACTCCGGCGACCATCTGGTCCGCCGGAAATCTCTATGGTGAACATCCGGCGCCGGCGGATCCGCTGTCCGACTCACCGATCGCTGAGGTGAGTCGGTAGAAGCACCGGAGGGCGGCAGGAGGGGGGGGACGTCCCCTCCCGCCGCCCGTAAGAACGATCAAGCGGCGGAACAGCCACTATGATCATTCTTATGGTGTACGGAATCGCCGGCTGAAAATGCCGGTATCTGAATGATGTCTGTAGCCTCAGACATCATTCAGATATAAGCCCCGAAAGTCGAGGACGTCATATGACGTCCTCCGGATGCCAAGCGGTATTATATTATGATATAATATAAATTATATTATTAAATATAGTACATTTTTGTTTTTGGGTTCAATACCATTTTAAGCTCTCAACGCCAAAGTAGTGATAACAGAGTACTGCATGCAGTTTACGATAATAACTTGGCAAAATATTAGCTTGGGAAATATCACCTCGTAATCACCTTCCAAACTTCCCGCACATTTTTTAACTCCATGGAAAATAAAGGGAATCTGATACTAGGGAAAGTTAAGGTGATACTAGGGAAAGTTAAGGTAATACTCAGGTCAGTTGGTTGTATCAGTACAGGGTGTCCCTGATTTAGAGAGGCTGTGTCAGCTTGAATATTCGGTTGACTGTTTTTCTCTGGCTGCAAGAACATTAATCCTGATGAAGACTACTGTTCAGTAACTATGGATCAACTTTTACCACAGGCAATGTGTGCATTACGTTATCACAATTTTTCATATAATTCTTCCAGCTGCACTGGATTCTTACCACATTCCAAACACATAATGGTAGATTTGCAGGTACTTTTGTGATTGCAGAATGATCATTTTATCGTATGGTCCACTGGGGCAGGGATCAACAAATGTTTGTGGTAAATATATGCATCTTATAACAGAAGAAACAAGAACTAGCTTTTGCAGATCAAATAAACACACTGTAGTATGGAGTAAAATGCAAACTGCTAAAATTAAAAAGGTATCCTAATGACCAATGATGAAGCACATTAGACTCCACTGTTTTTGAGAAGATGGTAAATTTGTTCACTGTTGTGACTAACAAACTGACCGATGTTGACTTGTTCATAAATCATTAATCGAGATTGAACACATGATCCAATGTAAAATCGTACAGGCGAGCAGGAACCCCTTCTGACTTGATATCACTGGCTGTGCAGTTAAGTTATGGACATCTGTGTATTTTGCCGGAGAGATTAGTGCACTAGGTACCATGGACCAGGGCCTGGTGGTAAGGAAGATTAATACCCCTAATTCTGCATTTCCTACACCAACCCAAATCTAGTTCATTTTCAATGCAATGGCCTTGTTAAAAGAGGAAGTTCACCATGTGGATGGAATATGTGAGCAAAGCTGCTTTGACAGTTGTAAATGCTTTAATATGGTGAGTTGATCATTAGAAATGTACACAGTGTTAAAATGTAACTTGTAAGTAAATGTGTTGCATTTGCTGTTAAACATTTTCAGCCTGGGAATCTACATGTATTCAAGAAAGAAATGTCCCTGCTGATTGGCTAATCAGTGTTTAGAGAAGGGACAGCAGCTGGAGCCAAAAGATACATACATGATTACCTTGACTGGAGATAACAGTCCCAGAGACAGAGGAGGAAGCATTTGCAGGAAAAGAGGAGCTGGAAGCAGTGAGCCGGAAGTCCTCACTCATCTGACAAATGAAGTGATATAAAAGAGCATGAGATGAGCGGAAGAACACACAACACAGACAACAATTAGAGGAAGAGATATGCTGTCATTTGCTAAATTACATTTAGTTGCATAAAAATATAATAAAATATCTTAGAGCACTTTACTGGTGTATACAGGCAGACTTTGCTGTTATTAAACTGTAACAGTGCTAATTAATTTGATTTTTTATGGTAGGTCAGTGAAATATGCAGCTTTGTAAAAGCATGAAATCTACGTATAAATGTTTCACACAAAAGATTCACACATTTTACCAGGATTCAGATATTGTCTAATTGATTTAATATTAGAATATGTATGAATCATGGGTAAAAGTTGCATGAAAGCATTTATAAAAAATAGACCCCCATGTGTTACCTGGTCTGACCAATGTCTTATGTTTATGTGTGGAGAATCAATCAAGTAGAATAGAAGACCTGTCCTGATTGCAGTGCCTTCCTTTGCCTCTTACCTTATCCTCCATTCGCCTTAAATTGTCTCAAACTTGCCAGGTTGGCAGAACTAGCCTAGCAGGTTAAACTTGCCCTCCACAACATTTGAAGATTTGCTGCCCTGAGAACAGCTGAATTATGCCTTTTAAGCCTACAGGCAGCCATTTTCCTGTACCAGCAACTGAACTATTTACAGCTGCAACATTTTGCTTGTTATTCTGGAAGAGGCTGTCAAACTATCACAGATACATATAGCATTCAAACACACCAACAGTTCCCCAGAGTTAACAATCAATGAAATAAATACAAAAATAAATGTAATAGACTATATTGAAAACTTATCAATCAACTCCACTAAAAGGGAATATTTCAGTATTTTGTGGTTGCAGGCAAAGCTGTTGGATCAAATGACTTTTGGGGAAGCCAGTGGTGAGATATCACTATTAAAAAGTTGCAGAAAACCACATGTGATCAGCTATGACACCACCCATTTGAGTGCTTCAAAGATCAACTGAGATTTGACAAAAGCACAGTGGCAGCTGTGACAGTTATCACAAGTGGCATGCTTTGACATTAGCATATACTACACATGCGCTAGTAAGCAGAACATAAATACAAACACTACAGAAAACAACAGCGGTATGTCGGATTAGAGTTTTATAACACTAATTAAACATTTTTAACATGGCATTTCTTTTTAGTTGGTGGGTTTATGTCCACTTGAAGTAAAGCGGCTAAAGTGGAAAACACATTTGGTCCTTTACTGATGCCCAGAGGAGAATGTTCAGCCCCCGCCACACAAACGTATCTAATGAATGATAGCAGCTCAAGTAAGCAGAAGCATTTGGTAATTATTTTTCTATCTTTGGCCAAAAAGTAAGATAATGCAACAGCCGAAATATAAAGAAATTGCATTGCAGTCACAGTGGGGTTGATTTACTAAACCTGGAGAGTGCAAAATCAGCTGTGCAAGCTAGCCAATCAGCTTCCTCAATTAAGCTTAAAAAAAAAAAAAAAAAAAAAAAAAAAAAATCTAGAAGCTGACTGGTTTGTATGCAGAAATGCACTGGATTTTGCACTCTCCAGTTTTAGTAAATAAACCCATTGCTAGCTTTCTCCAAGGAAAGATGATCATACACCTATTACACACACACATATATACATACATATGCACACACATATACATATATATATACATACATACACACACACACACACATACATATACACACACACACATATATTATTATTATTATTATTATTATTATTATATATATATATATATATATATATATATATATATATATATATATATATATATACACACACACATACACACACACACATATATACATATACACATATACACACACACACACATACATATACACACAGACACCCAGGGGGGCAGCCATATTTGCTCAGAACATATGCAGGCCCTGCTTGTAGGCTTTATGAACATTATTAGTGCCAGCTCTTTCTTGCTCGGAGTATCTATCAAAACAGCAGTATTAAGCTACAAGTAGTAGCAAACATTATAGTGCAATTAATGTGCATTTTCTATGAGCACATACTAAGAGTTATTATTGAAATGTTTACCAAATTTGTGACACTACTTTATACTTTCTGTGTATTAAATGTAGAGATTTGTAGATTAGCCACTGAAGTCAAGATACCTTTCACTACTAGAATGATTCTGCCTAGCAACTGTTAGGTTGGCTTCAAATCTATTTGTTACAATAATGTGTGATAAAACAAGTTTAATCATATATTACTGCAGCACACAGTACCGCACTTCACTCTGTGTGTAGCAGCGACTGCCCTACAGCAAAGCATGTTAAAGTGCACAGTAACAAGCTGTAATGGACCAGGAGTGAAGCAGCACCCAACATTGTATATCAGCCACACAGTGCTTTTTATTAAATAATTGGCTGACTCCTAGACTTACATTGTGTGAAGGAGCAGTAACACACAATCACAGTTTACCTCTGCAAAACCTAAAGCAGAGCCTGCATATGTAATCAAAAAATATGAACATCCTTTGTGGTAGCATGGGCCGTGACAGGTCCTCTTTATGGCCAGATCTGGGCTCTATTAAACCCCAAATCTTTCCTCTGGCCTCCTCTCTTTCTGTGCAGTGCATCCGATGTGACTAGTTACATCGGTACCGGGCTTCCCGGGAGGGGGGTGTTGACCCCCTTCTGCTGCCTGTAAAAGTCATGGAGTGGTTGTATGGCTGTTCAGATAACTTTTACCTGAAAGAGAATCACAGGCTAAAAAGAAGGGTACCAGGATCATGGCTGTACAGTAGCTGTATGTACAGCAGTATTGAGGTGGTTAAACATTAACAAGATTATTTACATTAACCTGATCTCTTTTATAGTATACACACACACACTAAAAAAAAAAAACACAATTTATTCTGTTTAATAGTCTCTCTATGGAAGATTTTATTTATTTTATTTTTTATGGCACTTTGATCTAGTTTACTTTCTGCTTTTCTTCATACTACCAAAAATACTGAAAACTCACACTGGTTTGTATTGTTTTGTATATTTTTTTTATTTTTGCACATTTATAGAGCACAGTCAATATACAATGTACAGCTTTTTACATTACATTTTAACAGAATTATATTGGTGACAACATACAATTAAAAAATAACAAAACAATGCTTTCTCAGTCAGATATTCATACTCGCGCTTTATGGGCAGGCATGAATCATTCAGCATATTATCTGCAGTCTGAGGCTGTTACAGCAGATTTCTACATTCAAAATGACACATTCCTGTTCCTGTCCACCTTTTTGGGTAAATCGCAAACCAAAACTTAAAGATCATTACATTTTAATGGAAATTTTCAGAAAAAATATACTGTAGAAACTGATAAGCAACAGAAGTGATTTTTCAGGTGACCTGGTTATACACAGAATCCTGTATCAAAGTGTACTAAATCACAAATTCTTAAGTTTTGCCAACAGCTACCAGAGATTGTGCTACAGTATCTGCTGGAATCTGAAGGTCTGAACTTTGCCGGTGGAGTGGTGAAACACAAGTGGTTGTTATGCAACATATATTACTAGATAGATGATACATTTTCTCCTCACTTCTTTCTTCTATGGTTTTTTGAAATGTTCGGATCTTAAAAGACATCTACAGATTTGAAATGGTGGATGGCTATGCATGCATGACCCTTCCACTTAATGATTACTCTTGAAGTATATCCAAGCCCAAAATAAATAAATAAATAAATAAAAACTTCCTGTCCCCTCACATCTACATCCTTTTTTTAATTGTATCTATAGGGGAGGCACGGTTGTAAGAGAGGCTGAACTTTAACTATGTCGGCCTTTGTTAATCTCCATTACATGGTGGCGTTATGGGACAAGACACTGCAATTCTAGCGAAATCTTCTATGCTTGCTGAAAACTATCCTAAACTGAAAAGTGAAAACTAATGCAGCCACCTCATTTAACCACTTACCGACCGCCTTCCGCATATATACTGAGAGAAAGAAACCATATATACTGCAGCAAGGCGGCTCAGCTGCGCAAACCGACGTATCTGTACGTCGGTCTTTGCATGTCATAGTGTGGGTGCGCTCCGGGGTCCCGCAGACTCGATGTCTGCCAGCCACCTGTGATCGCGGTACAGAGAGGCAGAATGGGGATCTGCCTATGTAAACAAGGCGGATCCTCGTTCTGACAGGGGACAATATGGAGATCTGCTGTTCCTAGTGATCAGGAAAAGCGATCTCTGTGTTGTCCCAGTAAGCCCAGCCCCCACACAGTTAGAACATAACCAGGGAACACAGTTAACTCCTAGTGTTAACCCTCTTCCCTGCCAGTGTAATTTATACATTGATCGGTGTATATTTTCAGCACTGATCAGTGTACTGGTGTCACTGGTCCCCAAAAAGTGTCACTTCGGGTCAGATTTGTCTGCCGCAGTGTCTGTCCCGCTACAAATTGCAGATTGCTACCATTACTAGTAAAAGGAAAAAAAAAAAGTAAAGTCCCCAAATCTATCCCTGATTTTGTAGATGCTATAAACTTTTTTTTACCAAAAATTTGTAGAAGAATACATATTGGCCTAAAGTGATGAAGAAATTCGATTTTTTACATTATTTTTGGTTGTGTATTATAGCAGAAAGTAAAAAATGCTTTTTTTTCAAAATTGTCACTCTTTTTTTGTTTATAGCACAAAAAATAAAAACCGCAGAGGTGATCAAATACCACCAAAAGAAAGCTCTATGTGTGGGGGAAAAAAAAAGGACATCAAATTTTGTTTTTGGTACAGCGTCGCACGACCACGCAATTGTTAGTTAAAACGACGCAGTGCCATATCGCAAAAAATGGCCTGGTCATTAAGGGGGTAAATCTTTCCGGGGCTGAAGTGGTTAAGGACTGGTAAGAACATCTATATAAAATACTTGTTTAAGGGCTTAGAAATGCTTCAGAAACCACTGTTGTACAAACAGGTATTCAGCAAATCCTGGCATTCTTTTTTCTTTACCTTATGCAGACTTTTACAACCTTCTTCTAATTATAGTTGCTTTCTACTGCAGGCTTAAAAATGACACTGCTATGTGCAAAGACAATATGCCTTCAGATATTTATAGACACTAGGATCTACCATTGTCACACTCTCTAATCATTCACTCACAAATACTGTACAGATTCAGGCCCCAAAAGTGCAAATAATTTAGCATAATACTTTTATAATACTGATAATCAGATTTATTTGCTTCCTCCAGTATTTTCATCTAAAAGGAACAATAACTGAGATTAAAGATGGCCATATACAGGCATATTAAACTGCCTGATATTTACCAGAATTGGCCAAAAATGCATTAAAAAAAATGAAATGTTTGGTCCATTGGCAACCCTCCTGAACTGAGCAGGAAAATAGCGGTATGATAAAGAAATGCGTAGAAAGATGTAGCATGCCTCCCAATCATTACTCTAATAAGACAATTTCAAAATGATACAGTTTTTCAAAAAAAAATGAGTACACCTTACATTTTTGTAAATATTTTATATCTTTTCATGAGACAACACTGAAGAAATGACACTTTGCTACAATGTAAAAGTAGTGAGTGTACAGCTTGTATTGCAGTGTAAATTTGCTGTCCCCTCAAAATAACTTAACACACAGCCATGAATGTCTAAACCGCTGGCAACATAAGTGAGTACACCCCTAAGGCTCGGTTCACACAGGGGCAACACGACTCTGGCCGCGACTTTGCCAGGCGACCTGGACACGACCTGAGGGCGACACCACAGCGCGACTTGGGGTGACTTACAAGGCGACTTCAAGTCGCCTCCAGGACAGGCGACTTTCCAGTGGCCAATCAAACAACAATCAGCTCTGTGGGAGGGAGGGGTTTGCTTGAGAAAACCATCTTCTCTTCCTGTATTGTTGCTTCAGTTAAGACACGATCCGACTTTGGAGGCGACTTCCATTGAAATCAATGGGTACAAGTCGCCTAGAAGTCGGATTGAAGTAGTACAGGAACCTTTTCTGAAGTCGAAGCGACTTCAGTAGCGTACATTAAGACGGCTCTCATTCACTTGAATGGAATTTCTGATGTCAAGCGACTTGGGGCGACTTGAGGTCTGACAAGTCAGATCCCAAGTCACGGTAGTGTGAACAGGCACTAAGTGAAAATGTCCAAATTGGGTCCAAAGTGTAATTTTGTGTGGCCACCATTATTTTACAGCACTGCCTTAACGCTCTTGGGCATGGAGTTCACCAGAGCTTCACAGGTTGCCACTGGAGTCCTCTTCCGCTCCTTCATGATGACATCACAGAGCTGGAGGCTGTAGAGGGTTTAGGGCTGGAGACATGCTTGGCCAGTCCATCACCTTTACCCTCAGCTTCTTTAGCAAGGCAGTGGTCGTCTTGGAGGTGTGTTTGGGGTCGTTATGTTGGAATACGGCCCAGTCTCCGAAGTGAGGGGATCCTGCTCTGCTTTAGGCTGTCACAGTACATGTTGGCATTCATGGTTCCCTCAATGAACTGTAGGTCCCCAGTGCCGGCAGCACTCATGCAGCCCCAGACCATGACACTCCCACCACCATGCTTGACTGTAGGCAAGACAAACTTGTCTTTGTACTCCCTTACCTGGTTGCCGCCACACACGCTTGACACCATCTGAACCAAACAAGTTTATCTTGGTCTCATCAGACCACAGAACATGGTTCCAGTAATCCATGTCCTTAGTCTGCTTGTCTTCAGCAAACTGTTTGCGGACTTTTTTATGCATCATCTTTAGAAGAGGATTCCTTCTGGGATGACAGCCATGTAGACCAATTTCATGCAGTGTGCGGCGTATGGTCTGAGCACTAACAGGCTGACCCCCCCCACCCCTTCAACCTCTGCAGTAATGCGGGCAGCACTCATATGTCTATTTGCCAAAGACAACCTCTGGATATGACGCCGAGCACGTGCACTCAACTTCTTTGGTCGACCATGGCGAGGACTGTTCTGAGTGGAACCTGTCCTGTTAAACCTCTGTATGGTCTTGGTCACTGGCAGCTCAGTTTCAGGGTCTTGGCAATATTCTTATAGCCTAGGCCATCTTTATGTAGAGCAACAATTCTTTTTTCAGAGAGTTCTTCTTATAGCCTAGGCCATCTTTATGTAGAGTAACATTTCTTTTTTTTTTCAGATCCTCAGATAGTTCTTTGCCATGAGGTGCCATGTTGAACTTCCAGTGACCAGTATGAGAGAGGGAGAGCAAGAACACCAAATTTAACACACCTGCTCCCCATTCACACCTAAGACCTTGTAACACTAACGAGTCACATGGCACCCTGGAGGGAAAATGGCTAACTGGGTCCAATTTGGTCATTTTCAACTAGGGGTGTACTCACTTTTGTTGCCAGGGAGTTTGACATTAAACGGCTGTGTGTTGAGTTATTTTGATGGGACAGCAAACTGTTATACAAGCTGTACACTCACTACTTTTACATTGTAGCAAAGTGTCATTTCTTCAGTGTTGTCACATGAAAAGATATAATAAAATATTTACAAAAATGTGAGGGGTGTACTCACTTTTGTGAGATACTGTATGAACTTAAAAGTGAACATGTACTTTTTAAAAGATAAGGAGCAAATTTGGACATCAAAGCATATTTCATTTATACTGTCTATACTATACTGTGCCTAATACACTAAATAATACATTAAGTATAGCTCACATTTGAGACAATTGGACACAATTGGAAGTATAAAATACCAGGGTACTGTTAGGGTCACTTGAAAGTGTAGATACAAGTGTCAGGGTTGCTTCAATATGAAAGTGATCAATTAACTAGGCATACTGCATATGGTATTATCCTTACTTTGCATGATTTACACATTTTTAAAACTGTGAAACTAAATTACCTACATTTTAATCATATAGATAAGATGAATTTACTGCACATGTTATTTATATAGAGGCGGTCCCCGGGTTACAAACAAGATAGGGTCTGTAGGTTTGTTCTTAAGTTGAATCAGGTACATTTTTTAAGTGTAGCTCCAACCAAAAAAAAAAATTCTTGTTTTGCTGTCTTTGCCCCTGTTCAGAAGATTTCACCTCACTTTCTGTCCCAATGAAAATTGGATTTTTAAAATTTTAGGTTGTTGTGGAAATAAGCCTTGGTGATAAAGCATCAGTGGAAGTACCTTTTTTCCATAAGAACCCTTACAGGAGAGAATTTCCCTTCCTAGGGGTAGATTCCCTCCCACTTCCTGTTGTCTCCCTTCGTTTGTAAGTAGGAGTCGTTTGTAAGTCGGATGTTTGTAACTAGGGGACTGACTGTAGACTTTTATGGTATTTGTATGTAAAAGTTAATTCACAAAAATGATTACAAAGGTTCTCGCCTTAAAATGCCCCAAGATTCTGACTGACGATAAGTGGGAGTTTCTCTGAGGTGTTGAAGAAAGCAGAAAATGCAAGAGCTTCTCTACTCCATGATGTATCAGAACTATCAGTAGTGATACTTCTTTACCCTCACTACACAGATTCAAAACAACATTAAAAATTTGAATGCGATGAAAGGATGTAAAATAGGTCTTAGCACCAAAACTGTGATACATCATGCCTTATGAGCTGGTGTCTAATCCCCAACTACATCATCACATGTGACAGTTTGGTTTATATAGAAGAAAGAACTGTAAGCTTTCACCCAAATTTCCAACTCACGCCTACTCTGCCATGACAAGTGGAGAAATGGCCACATAGAGAAATTAGACATTAAAAGATATAGCTTCTCTGGTTGTGGTACAAAGAGGCCTGGCACAGAAAGGCTTGCAGTTTGTTTTCCAAACCTATAAAAAATGTTTACTGTGTGGCCCTTCTAGAGAGAAACAAAAATCAAGTCTTCAAAAAAAAAAAAGACAGACAACTTCTGCCTTTAGAAATCGGTTCAGCTTATTCACCTTGGTTAGGTTATTACAATACAAATTCCTGGCAGTATGACAGATAATTTACAATTATATAAAATACTATATACAATATTTGTACAAACCAAAACTATACTACCTGGTAACAGTAATTTGTATAAAATAGACCTGACTCTTATTCCATATAGGTAATATATGCAAAAAATATTTAATGGACTGTTAAATCTAAAATTAATTTGTCTCTTAAAAATATACAGTTATAATTTTTGGTCTGTATAGCCACAAGAATATTTAAATAGCATTTAAAAGAAGTTTCAGAAATGACTGTCTTACAGAATTGAACAGAATTTAATATAGCTTACACTCTATTGCCATTTGTTGTATAGTTAAATATAGACAATTGTTTAAAGTTACCAGACATTTTAAGCTGGTTAAAAAAAAAAAAAAAAAAAAAAAAAAAAAAAAAGAAGAAGGAGTTTAGCAGTCCATAGATGGGATCAGTTTTTTTTCTTTCAACCAGCGGATTGAACAAACCCTCCCCCCCCCCCCCCCCAAAAAAAAAAAAAAAAAACCCAAAAAACTGACAACTCGATACCCCCATCACACACTCCATGTGGGTATTCCTCTCTGCTGAGCTATTGTATTTCAACAGCAGGGGGACTTCCCCACAATCAGAATACACTGATTATCGCTGCTCGAGTGGGGTAAATCTGGCAGGGCGATTTTACAGATGTAAACTGGTAGACTGATTTCTGTACAACCTCCCTGCCCATACATGGATCAAATTTTGGTTGTTGCTGCTGAACCGGCCAAACTTCAATCCACAGAAAAAAATGATGGCGCAAAAACCAACTGGTTGATAAATAAAAAATAAAAAACAATGGTAAAAGATGAATAATTCACCAAAAAATGAGGATAAAAGTCAAATGGGAATAAAAACAGTTCCAATTCCAATATACACTGGTGGCTGCAGCCCTGTGAGTAGAAGCACAACTCTAAAAGAAAAAATAGGACAAAGACAAAGCGCGCCAGACTCAGTGCAGTATTAAAATAATCATTTAATAGGACAACACAAGCCAAATGGCTACTCACAAGAGGGAAATTATTTCAGGCATATGGGTAAAGGGTCCGGAGGTCAGGGTCACCCTGCGGTCCGAGCTGCTGTCCGTGTGGTAAGAAGCTGGCTTAGTCACAGTCCACATGGATGGTATGCCGCTGGAGGATGAAGTGGCGGTTAAGCCTCTGTGGATGCCTGGGAAGTGGGAAAGCCAGTACGATGTAGTATATTGTTATATATATATATATATATATATATATATATATATATATATATATACACACACACACACACACACATACATATACACACATACATACATACATACACCAGACTCTCTGGTTAGCTAGCTAAATCTGAAACAGTGGAGACTGTGAAAGGCGTCATCTGATTGGCCACAGGAAAACATCACTTCTGGTCGGCGTAGCTTGCGTTCCACGCTGACACGCACTTCCGCTTCTGGGTTCCGTTTGTCGTGTCTTCCACAGAGAACTGCAGCATACTGGCTTTTCCACTTCCCGGGCATCCACAGAGGCTTAACCGCCACTTTATCCCCCAGCGGCATACCATCCATGTGGACTGTGACTAAGGCACCTTCTTACCACACGGACAGCAGCTCGGACCGCAGAGTGACCCTGACCTACGGACCCTTTACCCATATGCCTGAAATCATTTCCCTCTTGTGAGTAGCCATTTGGCTTGTGTTGTCTTATTAAATGATTATTTTAAATACTGCACTGAGTCTGGCGCGCCTTGTCTTTGTCCTATCCAAACTTCAATCCATGCATGTCCGGCTTATCGCTCAGAGGGGCAGGTTTATACTGATATTGCAATCATAACTTTATCTGTATAAAGATATACAGTATTTCACAAAAGTGAGTACACCCGCCACATTTTTGTAAATATTTTATTATATCTTTTCATGTGACAACACTGAAGAAATTACACTTTGCTACAATGTAAAGTAGTGAGTGTACAGCTTGTATAACAGTGTAAATTTGCTGTCCCCTCAAAATCATTCAACACACAGCCATTAATGTATAAACCGCTGGCAACAAAAGCGCGTACAGCCCTAAGTGAAAATGTCAATAATTTGTGCGGCCACCATTATTTTCCAGCACTGCCTTAAACCTCTTGGGCATGAAGTTGACCAGAGCTTCAAAGGTTGCCACTGGAGTCCTCTTCTACTCCTCCATGACGAGAGCACTGAGCTGGTGGATGTTTTGAGGATGCCCCACAGATGTTCAATAGGGTTTAGGTCTGGAGACATGCTTGGCCAGTCCATCACCTTTACCCTCAGCTTCTTTAGCAAGGCAGTGGTCATCATGGAGGTGTGTTTGGGGTCGTTATCACGTTGGTATACTGCCCTGCAGCCCAGTCTCCGAAGGGAGGGTATCATGCTCTGCTTCAGTATGTCACAGTACATGGTGGCATTCATGGTTCCCTCAATCAACTGTAACCCCCCAGTGCCGGCAGCACTCATGCACCCCCAGACCATGACACTCCCACCACCATGCTTGACTGTAGGCAAGAAACACTTGTCTTTGTACCCCTCACCTGGTTGCCGCCACACACGCTTGACACCATCTGAACCAAACAAGTTTATCTTGGTCTCTTTAGACCACAGGACATTGTTCCAGTAATCCATATCCTTAGTCTGCTTGTCTTCAGCAAACGGTTTTCGAGCATTCTTGTGCATTATCTTTAGAAGAGGATTCTTTCTGGGACGACAGCCATGCAGACCAATTTGATGCAGTGTGCGGCGTTTGCTCTGACCACTCACAGGCTGACCCCCCACCCCTTCAACCTCTGCAGCAATGCTGGCAGCACTCATGCGTCTATTTCCAAAAGACAACTCTGGATATGACGCTGAGCACGTGCACTCAACTCCTTTCGTCGACCAGGCCGAGGCCTGTTCTGAGTGGAACCTGTCCTGTTAAACCACTGTATGGTCTTGGCCACCGTGCTGCAGCTCATTTTCAGGGTCTTGGCAATATTCTTATAGCCTAGGTCAGTGACTACACTCCAGAGAGCATGAGCATCATGGATCTTTGCCATGAGGTGCCATGTTGAACTTCCAACACACCTGCTCCCTATTCACACATGATACCTTGTAGCACTAACGAGTCACATGACACTGGGTGGGAAAATGGCTATATTGGGCCCAATTTGGACATTTTCACTTAGAGGTTTAGTCACTTTTGTTGGCAGTGGTTTAGACATTAATGGCGGTGTGTTGAGTTATTTTGAAGGGACAGCAAATTTACACAGTTATACAAGCTGTACACCCACTACTTCACATTGTAGCAAAGTGTAATTTCGTCAGTGTTGTCACATGAAAAGATATAATAAAATATTTACAAAAATGTGAGGGGTGTACTCACTTTTGTGAGATACTGTATATATGGGGCACCCTAGATAAGTGACATAGAATAACTGAGGTAATTTGTTGTGCTTAATGAGGCATTTTAAATACTAAACAAAACCGTGTTTTTATGGAAGTTTTGCCTCAAGGATTCTATTTCACCCTTTTTGCTCACTATTTTGAGGTGCTCATGTTTTTTCCCCTTTCGCATAATACTAGAACAATTCTTCTTCAGTCTTTGAATTCCCGATCCAGCTTTGAGGTTTACTCACTTAAAGTGACAAAGGTCTACATGGACACAGAAAGGTTTCCCTCAATCGCATACATACAGTAGGTTGCTGAGCAGAAACAGAAAAAGACTTTCAAAAGATCTTGTTTCTGTTTCCACTACTCTCTTTTTTTTCTCCAAATTTTGGAGGGAATCAGGGAACTAGCATTTTCAGAAAAAGGTATCTACCACGGCAGGTTTTCTTAGTGCAGGTTTGCTTGAATTTGTCTAAGTGAAAATCCAAAAAGGAGGGAGAGAACCCTCCATAATGGAAACCCAAGTGGGTTGGCTTGACAGGCCAGGTTTAGAGATGTTGCTTCTGGAATCTCTGCAAAAATAAAAAGTTGGTGGATTAACACTGACTTCTCCCACAGGGGTGGACAAATAAATATAGGCGTCATTGGATCTAGGATGCAATACAATACCCACCAGTGGGTATAACTGTATAGATACTGTACAGTATACACAATCATTTAGGATTGCCTTTGACAAAAACAAATTGTAAATTCTAGACACTGTTTATCATGAGATAACTGCACCAATGCTTTCAAATGTTTACATCCACCACTCTGTTATCTGCATAAGAATTCCAGATTAGTGACCCAAACTCACGTACCAAAAGGAGACCTCAATATGGTGGTTAGGTCACCGTGCAATGGCAAATCCAACATTTAAATCATAAGAGGTTTCCCTTAAAAGCCATGGAAAGTGATTTTCTACTGAATCTTGATAAAGTTCTGTGTTGCCTGTAATTTGGGGAACTTTGCTGCAATACACCTAGCATGTGTTCAGCTCTGAACACAAGGCTAAAAAAGAAGTAAACTGAACTTTTACAGTTAAAGGGATGTAATATATTGCCTGGCCTAGTACACACATTTTTCCAATTGCGCATGTTTTTACTATACTAAAATACTTAAAATGGTACATCTTCTACTGGTAATACTACATCTAATAAGTAGCAAAGAAGCAATAAAAATGAGGCATAATTTTCAGGAACTAAAGAAAGAGATTAGTAACCAAATCAGTTTAGTCCAGGTACAAAAATACATTTCTATAACCAAAAATCAATAGGTTTTAGAAAACTAACGTCCATTGTTATACCTTTTTATCAGTATTATTCAGTTTATTTTTTGCTTCCTTTGCTTTCTGGATTGCTTTCAGCACTTCCACTGTGTCTAGTTCTTTTTCTGTTGTAGCAGTATTGTCCAAACAAACCTGAATAAAAAAGTGCTAGAATATATTATTTCAAATTAATTTTCACAAGACAAGAATAGCATCCCATTAAAGGAATGGAAGAGATCAGAGCAACAACACAAGGGAATATAGAAAATTTTAATAAAATATGGCAACCATGGATTACTTTTAAATATTCTGATTCATATACCACTTTCACATAAAGATAAACCTTTTATACATAGACCAATATTTTTCCTATAATATATTTATTTTATTTTATTTTTATTTAATTTTCTTTCCTCCTCTTTACTCCTCATTTCTATTACTATATCTATATCTAAGGACACCTCTCAGGGGTCCATAAATTTATTCTCCCTTTCAAAATAAATAACAGATTTTTTCTATACAAAGCTAGAGTATTTCCAAATAATTTATCAATATAACAATAGGTCGGATACGAAACCACCTTGGTGGCCTTACCAATAAATACTCTATTATTGAAGTCAATTATTCACTGTTATATGAAACTTATGTACAAATGTTAATATGATTGTACCAATGTTATTTTCAAACATTAATAAAAGCTTTTTGTTTAAAAAAAAAAAAAAAAAAAAAAGAATAGCATCCCAAATCGTATGTGATCATAATTTTATTTTACTGTCTTACACCAATTATATCTTTGAAATGTGTACAATACATGTTATATATCTGTAAATGATGTAGTCAAAACCCATTACCATAACAAGAAATTCTCAATTAAAGCAATATCATGGCAGACCATTCTCCTGGAAGTCTATCTGTTAAATGCCCAGTGAATTAAATGCAAAATAGTAACATACAACGCCATTCACAACTCTGCCCCGAGCTACATCACCAATCTTGTCTCCAAATATCACCCAAACTGTCCTCTCCACTCGTCCCAAGACCTCCTGCTATCTAGCGCTCTCATCTCCTCCTCCCGTGCTTGTCTCCAGGACTTCTCCCATCCTCTGGAGCTCTCTTCCTCAATCTGTCTGGCTATCTCTTACTCTGGCCACCTTTAGGCAATCTCTGATAACTCTTCAGGAAAGCCTATCCGGCCTCCAACTAACAAATTAGCTTTTACCTCTTCCATAAGCTCATCTCCAACAGTTATTATTACCTTTGGTACCACTTTCCCCACCCTATTAGATTGTAAGCATGGCCCGCCTAACCTTCTTGTATTTTATTGTATTGTAACTGTACGGTCTCCCTTTATATTATAAAGTGCTGCACAAACTGTTGGCGCTATATAGTGTATAATATTAATAATATTTAAATGATGGGGATTGCCCTGCTCAGAACACAATCAGCTAAATTTCCAGGCACCTCTGCCTGCATTCTGCAACGGTGACCATCCAAAATCAAATAGGCAGTGCACCTCTATAGGATACAACAGCCTCAGAGATGTTATTACAATGCTGCCCAGCAAACTTGATCAGCAAGGGTCCAAATGGATCAATCCCCATCATTCAACACTGGACCACTTGTGGAAGGGTTTTCCAGTTTCTAGCTGAAAGCAGAAACAGATGGCTACTTAAATCAAAGCCAATGATGATATGCCAAATAAGAAGTTAAAATTTTATACTAAATTATTAGCATCTGACACCTAATTTTTAACAGGTGAACTAATAGGAATTGTCGACAGAGAATTTAAAGTGTATAAAACCCCTAACAATGAACGTTTATTTTTCCCTTCTTTTTGGTCTCTTAAATATACAACTGAAAGTGTTTTGTTATAGCTGTGCAAAACACATCTATAGATCTTGCCAGAAATCCAGTGCTGTTCTGTGCACAGTTCCTGTGTTCTCTTTAAGCGGGAGTCCGGCGATATATTATATATCTCTATCTATATATATATATATCTCTATCTATCTATCTATCTATCTATCTATCTATCTATCTATCTATCTATATCACCAACAGTTTGCGCAGCGCTTTACAATGTAAAGGGAGACCCTTCACCAACAGTACAATTCAAATCAAGGGGGTTAGAGGAGCCCTGCTCCTGCGAGCTTACAATCTAATGCCCTGTACACATGGTCGGACTTTCCGACGGAATATGTGCAATCGGAGCTTGTTGTCGGAAATTCCGACCGTGTGTGGGCTCCATCGGACTTTTTCCATCGGAATTTCCGACACAAAAATTTTGAGAGCAGGCTATAAAATTTTCCGACAACAAAATCCGATCCTTTAAATTCCGATCGTGTGTAGACAAATCCTATGGACAAAGTGCCACGCATGCTCAGAATAAATTCAAGCGGGAGTCCAGCGACCAAACTTCTTCTTTTTTTTTTTTTTGGTCATTGAGACACTTTGCTAACCCCAAAATAATACTCACAGTTTGGGTGTAATATTTCCGCCTCTGTCTGTTTTAGTACTGAAGAATAACTTAAAAAATGTGATGCTGGCTGTTTCCATCTTGCTTGTGGGCATGTGAAGCCCACAAGCATTGATTTCCTGGATGTGGTGAATGCTGTTCATTCACAGCTTGTTCACACGCATGATCATTGTTTCCGCACTGAATCTTGGGAAGCCTGACACTAAGCTCCCAGGAGACAGTGCGGCGCCGGGGAAAGGCAATAAACACGCCTACTCCCATGGGAGAAGAGACAGGAAGTGCCACAATAAAGTACAACATAAAGGTAATTACAGCGATTAAAAAAAATAAATTTGTGCGGCATTTGAACATCTATGCAATTAAATGAAGGGGGTAAGATTAAGTTAAAAATTTGAGTGGAACCCTGCTTTAAAGAGTATTATCAACCCTGCCCAGTCCACCTCATTCCACACACACAAAGTTATGATGATGAGAAGTCCCAACACGTTTTCTGTCCTAGAGTGACAATGCTCCTTTACATATACCGTACAGTGAGTGAGTGCTGTCACCCTAGGAAAAGAAGTGTGTTACTGGCAGAATCATCAGCTGAACATAAGGGGAAACAAAAGTCTGAAAAATGAGAACTAATGCAGCCAGTACATCTAAAGACTGGTATGCTGCAAAATTATACACTTTTTCATGGGTTTAGATGGGTTTACACTTCAGAGTGAAACCAGCCATATGGAAATTAAGGAAAGGGCTGTCCATAGTTCTCTGAAATATCGTTCTATCTTTTGCCATCCTAAATGGTTATGTAGGGGAAAAGATCTTAATCAGATTTTCAGAATGATTTTACCTCTGCAGCTCTGTCCCCAAACTGTGCAAGAACTTTTGTTCTGTAATCAGGGATAATAGTCACAGGGTTGTCGGTCAGAATCACAGTTTCCAAGCATGGAAGATTCCCAATATTTTTAATTTCATCAACCTGTGTAAAATAAATAAATAAATAAATATTAAAAAAAAAAGCACAAATATAACACAGATTTGCAAGGCCTGGATATAGAACAGCATAAGGACTTCTTGGAACAAGTAAAGCGGCCATATTATATTCTTAAGAACATCTTAGTAAAGGCACATGTAAGAAATCTTGTAAGTGGATAAAGGTGTGATGCTCCTTAGAGAGTCAATTACCCAGTAATCAAGAGGAGGATTTATGGCTATGTTTATTGGAGATATAACCCCACACATGCTCCAAAAGAATTATTATTGCATTTTATGAGAATATATTTATTACACACGCACACATACAGTTGTGCTCACGAGTTTACATACCCTGGCAGAATTAATGATTTCTTGGCCATTTTTCAGAATGATAACACAAAAACTTTTCTTTCACTCATGGTTAGTGTTTGGCTGAAGCCATTTATTATCAAACAACTGTGCTTACTCTTTAAATCATAATCACAACAGAAACTACCCTAATGACCGCGATCAAAAATTTACATACCCTGGTGATTTTGGCCTGATAACATTCACACAAGTTGACACAAAGGGGTTTGAATGGCTATTAAAAAGGTAACCATCCTCACCTGTGATCTGAGACAGAGAGAGAGAGAGAGAGAGAGAGAGAGAGAGAGAGAGAGAGAGAGAGAGAGAGAGAGAGAGAGAGAGAGAGAGAGAGAGAGAGAGAGAGAGAGAGAGAGAGAGACAGACACCGAGAGACAGAGAGACAGAGAGAGAGACACAGAGAGAGACACAGAGAGAGACACAGAGAGAGACACAGAGAGAGACACAGAGAGAGACACAGAGAGAGACACAGAGAGAGAGAGAGAGACACAGAGAGAGACAGAGAGAGAGACAGAGAGAGAGAGACAGATAGAGAGAGACAGAGACAGAGAGAGAGAGACAGATAGAGAGAGAGACAGATAGAGAGAGAGAGAGACAGATAGAGAGAGAGAGAGAGACAGATAGAGAGAGAGAGAGAGACAGATAGAGAGAGAGAGAGATAGAGAGAGAGAGAGACAGAGAGAGAGACAGATAGAGAGAGAGAGAGACAGAGAGAGAGAGAGATATAGAGATATTATATATATAAAAAAAAAATTCTAATTAGTTGTGCACTTGTGTCTTTTTTCAACCTGACTATGTATGTATGTAACTATCTTAAAATTATGTATGAGCAGCCAATAATAATAGCAGTTATTAACTTATTTTCAACTGCGGCCTGCAGAGCTATATCAGGACTTCCATTGTGAGCAAGAGTAGAGAAGACCTCGTAATATGTGATGCGATATCAAGGATCTACCGAATAGAATAGGGCAAACACCATGATGAAGGATAAACTCAGTGTCAATGCAAAGATTTTTTTTCCAAACACTCTTATTCAAAATACCAATTCGACTTTTGTTACACCTCCATTTTAATGTGTTTAACAATAACTACCAGAAAAGTTGATTAAGCAGAAATGTGACTACCTGGGAGATCTTGTTGTTGCTTAAATCCAGGTTGACCAGAGAATATAATTTATTGAGCCCCTTGAGACTTTCTAGCAGGTTTCCAGCTAAGTTTAGCGTTTTTATATTTCCAATCTTTGAGTGAATGCCTTCCAGCCCAGAGAGTTTGTTGTAGGACAGATCCAAGTGAACCAAGTTGTACAAGTGCTATAAAAAGTGAAGTTAACAGTTTTTTAATACTAAAGATTTTTAAAACAGTCATTGTACAGTTGCACAGTACTAAGTTATCTTGTAAAAGAATGAAAGTAGAAAAATGCACACTTTTGGCATTGGGCATATATTTTTAAGTTTATATTTCAAGAATTTAACCAGAACAGATCAGCATATGCCTGTGAACACCTCTGTTTATATCCCACAGCCTGTCAAGGAGATTGCAAAAATTATAAACAGACTGCAGCATCACAAATAGAAAGGGGAGTAAAGCCGGGTATATGCACATAGAAATACAGCTGGTTTGGCCAGTACAACCAGCTTCTGTACAACAGTCCTGCCGGAAAACCAGCATTCGATTAATGCATGCAGAACTCCTCTGGCTTTCAGATTCCAGACTGCATTAATGCTCATTGTTTACAGTTTGGTATGGGGAGAGATGGTTTCAAAAGCACATTAATTATGATGCAACAGCTGTCCAATATTGGTATCTTAGCATGGTCAGATACCTTTAGGCTCCATTTATACTATGGCGTTCCGGCTCGCGGGCAGAATCGCCGTGATTCTGCCGGCGACTCTGAATCGCTGAAAATCGTGGGAAGAACTTGCGATCCCCGTTACTTTCAATGGTACCCCAATCGCAGGACGCCTGTTGCCCAAAAGAAGCTCTGGAACTTATTTGGGGTGACAGGCGTGATTCTGTACACTAATGCATATACTAAAAACCCCCAGATGATGACCTATCAAATATTTTATCATGTGTGATATGTGCACACTTAACAGATAGCAAAGAAGTACTTTCACTTTTAGAGGTTATCTGCATCAGATCCTACAAAGGTTTCATTAAAGAGGACCCCACAAAGATCTATAGCAGTGTTGTTTGCTTTTAAGGTGAAAAAACTGTTAAAAGAAACCACAGATGATTAACGGGGAGTGGAGAATACTGCACTTACCAACTCATATCAAAGCAAAGCAAACTACATTTTTACATGTTCACCCCCTCAAGAGGTCAATATAGGGCAGAGTTTTGTGGTTTTTAAAGACATAATCCTCTTTTGGGAAAAGGTCCAGTTAGTCATTTATTCACTTTACCAAGTCTAACAATATTAGATAAGACAGCACGTTTAGAATAAAAAATTCAAAGCTAAATCACTTTTAACCATTTCCTGACCGATGTATGTATATAAATGTCCTTGGGAAGTGGTGGTGATATCTGGATCATGGTTGCAGCTGCAGCTATGATCCTGGTATCATTTTGTTCATCCGGCGATTCTATACATCAGTGTTTCTCAACACCAGTCCTCAAGGCGCCCCAACAGTTTATGTTTTCAGAATTTCCTTCAGATGAACGGCTGTGGTAATTACTAAGGCAGTGAAACTGATCAAATCACCTGTGCAAAAAAACGGAGAGCCTGAAAAAACATGACCTGTTGGGGCTCCTTGAGGACTGGAGTTGAGAAACACTGATCTACATAGTAAAAGTGATTGAGCGACTATACAGCTGTCTGATTACTTTTACAAGAAACGAAAGGGGGTCACCCCCTCCTCATACCATTGGTGAGTCCAGTACCAATGCAACCTGTCACATCGGAGGCACTAGATGGAGAAACAACAGAAGTTACTCTCTTTCTCTGTGACATCAGAAACCAAAGTGAAGAGATTTTCATCACTTCCAGTTTCGGTTTGTTTGTTTACAGGTGGTTACCGTCTGTGCAGCATCTGATCAAACCCATCTCAGTTTTATTAGATGCTTTGGAGGGCAGAGAAGAGATATAATTCAAACAAAAAAAAAAAGAAAAGAAAAAAAAAGGGTGTAAAAAAAAGAAAGAAACGAAGGTCAAAGTGGGAGCAATAATTTTTTTTTTTTATGTGGGTTTAATGACACTTTAAAAAGAACTTAGCCTTTAAACATATAGATAAAAATGTAGAAAGTCTACAGTTTATTTTTAAATATACTCCTCTCAAAAGAGTAAAAGGCCACTTACCTGCAGATTTTCTATGGAGGATATGCTATTATGACTCAAGGCCAGGAACTCTATTTGTGGAGCAATTTTCTGTAAACAAAGCGCACACAAAAAAAAACATGTGTAATAATACACGTTAAGCCAACTGATAGAAAACTGATAAAAAAGGCAAAGTATTTACTTGAACCTTTTTAAAAAAAAATGAATGCAGCCTCTTACCACAGAATCATCAATACAAGAGATCTGATTGTGGCTCATATCCACAGTGGTCAGCGTACTCCATTTCGGCACTACAGCTGTTATAGGACAATCTGAGGTCGCATCTTCTGCCTCCCAATGATCGAATTCCAGAGCCTCAGGCACCAGGATATCCTAGGCACATAAAGAACCCTTCAGCTTCCAACAGAAATCAACATTTAGGTTTTTAATTTGGTAAATGTTAACAACTTCAGCCCCGGAAGAATTTACCCCCTTCCTGACCAGAGCACTTTTTGCGATTCGGCACTGCGTCGCTTTAACTGACAATTGCGCAGTCATGCGACGTGACTCCCAAACAAAATTGACCTCCTTTTTTTCCTACAACTAGAGCTTATTTTTGGTGGTATTTGATCACCTCTGCGGTTTTTATTTTTTGCGCTATAAACAAAAAAAAAAAGCATCAATTTTGAAAAAACGCATTATTTTTGATATAATAAATACCCCCAAAAAATATTTAAAAAAAAAAAAAAAAACTTTTTTTCCCCTCAGTTTAGGCCGATATGTATTCTTCTACATATTTTTGGTAAAAAAATAAAAATCGCAATAAGCGTTTATTTATTGGTTTGTGCAAAAGTTATAGCGTCTACAAAATAGGGGATAGTTTTATGGCATTTTTATTGATATTTTTTTTTACTAGTATTGGCGGCGATCAGGGATTTTTATCATGACTGCGACATTATGGCAGATACATCGGACATTTCTGACACATTTTTGGGACCACTGTCATTTATACAGCAATCAGTGCAATAGAAATGCACCGATTCCTGTGTAAATGACACTGGCAGTGAAGGGGTTAAACATTAGGGGGCAGTGTAGGGGTTAAGTATGTCCTGGGGAGTGTTTCTAACTGTGGGGGGGGCGTGGCTATGTGTGACACGTCACTGATCTCTGCTCCCGATCACAGGACACTGTCACTAGGCATAACGGGGAGATGCTTGTTTACATTAACACCTCCCCGTTCTTCCTCTCCATGAGGCGATCGTGGGTATCCCTGCGGTGATCGAGTCCGCGAGACCCGGGACCCGACTCATGGAGCTCCCAGCCGGCGCGCACGCAATGGCAAGGCGGCAAATTTAAAGGGACGTACAGGTACGCCCATTTGCCCAGCCATGCCATTCTGCCGACGTACATCGGCGTGCGCCGGTCGGGAAGCGGTTAAAGCAAAACTCTGTGTAAACAATTTGAAATAATTGATTTGATTTATAAAATAATGTATAAAATGGTGGTGGCAGCATCATGTTGTGGGGATGCTTTTCTTTAGCAGGGACAGAGAAGCTAGTCAGAGTTGTTGGGAAGATGGATGGAGCCAAATACAGGGCAATCTTAGAAGAAAACCTGTTAGAATCTGCAAAAGACTTGAGACTGGGGTGGAAGTTCACCTTCCAGCAGAACAACGACCTGAAACATACAGCCAGAGCTACAATGGAATGGTTTAGATCAAAGCATATTCATTTATTATATAAAAATAAGGAAAGGGTTTCCGCGCTCACGGACCTAGAGGCTTGCAGCCTCCCCTTGCACTTACCCCCGCAGGGGTGAGTTGAATAGTGGAAGGGATTGATTAGGGGTGGATGGCGCTACCTTATCTGGGTATCTTGACTTATAATTTAATGAACCTCAAAAGGAACCAGGTACTATATAATAATAATAAATGCACCCCTTTATCCCTCATTAGGTAGTGGATCTAGATGTCCCCCGTTACCTGAGTGGACTGTGCTAGCAAATCAGTCTCATACCTATATACAGGTGTACACCATGTGATTAATCAACACAAATTAATTAAGTGACAATTGATAAAAAATCAATAGTGGCAACCAAACAAACCAAAAATAAAGTTAAAGTTAAATAAAATACCACGGTACGAACTTATATTAATCCCCAAATGTGTCCAAATGTGCTTATAAGCAAAAATGTGAATATGAATAGTCCCAGCATTAGACATATAGTGCAGGATTGCTCATTAGATAATATAAAACTGATGGAAAAATAATGGAAATTAGTGAACAACTTAGTGGAAAAAAATTTTTTGATAAAAAAATATATAGTGTAAAAAGTGAAATAAAGTCCAATAGCAGGAAGTGAAAACGTCTGTAATCGGTGACTTTCGTGAAACCAGCTGATCAAATCCAGTGACTTGCGGTGCTCCCCCTCAAAGATCCCCACTCACCAGCTCCCTGCACCCCTGCAGGGGTAGTAGGCATGTAATAATAGGCAGCAATAAGATGTATATGGGTCATCAGAGTCCACCACTCCAGCTGTAAGGTATCCTTCAGTATATCCTCATAGAGAAGAAACAGGGCTCCATAGTGTGATACTTTTTTTTAAAAATGTTTTTATTTATCACAACAGTACAAAAATCAAAATAAACCAGGTGAATAAAAAGTTCAAAAACCAAGCCAAACAGACACACAGCGTGTAAGCTGTTTCGTATGGAGAGTGCAGGCCGTCTAGAACCGTCAGCTGCGCAGCGTGCGCCTCAGCTGCGTTCCACACTCTCCTACTTCCGCGTGTGACGTCAGTGCGTAGCTCCGCCTTACGCGTTTCGTCATCGACGTTATCAAAGGCGCAAATTTTTATTTTTATTTTTGTACTGTTGTGATAAATAAAAACATTTTTTAAAAAAAGTATCACACTATGGAGCCCGGTTTCTTCTCTATGAGGATATACTGAAGGATACCTTACAGCTGGAGCGGTGGACTCTGATGACCCATATACATCTTATTGCTGCCTATTATTACATGCCTACTACCCCTGCAGGGGTGCAGGGAGCTGGTGAGTGGGGATCTTTGAGGGGGAGCACCGCAAGTCACTGGATTTGATCAGCTGGTTTCACGAAAGTCACCGATTACAGACGTTTTCACTTCCTGCTATTGGACTTTATTTCACTTTTTACACTATATATTTTTTTATCAAAAAATTTTTTTCCACTAAGTTGTTCACTAATTTCCATTATTTTTCCATCAGTTTTATATTATCTAATGAGCAATCCTGCACTATATGTCTAATGTTGGGACTATTCATATTCACATTTTTGCTTATAAGCACATTTGGGGATTAATATAAGTTCGTACCGTGGTATTTTATTTAACTCTAACTTTATTTTTGGTTTGTTTGGTTGCCACTATTGATTTTTTATCAATTGTCACTTAATTAATTTGTGTTGATTAATCACATGGTGTACACCTGTATATAGGTATGAGACTGATTTGCTAGCACAGTCCACTCAGGTAACGGGGGACATCTAGATCCACTACCTAATGAGGGATAAAGGGGTGCATTTATTATTATTATATAGTACCTGGTTCCTTTTGAGGTTCATTAAATTATAAGTCAAGATACCCAGATAAGGTAGCGCCATCCACCCCTAATCAATCCCTTCCAATATTCATTCATTAGAATAGCCCAGTCAAAGTCCAATTGAGTATTTGTGGCAAGACTTGCAAATGGCTGTTCACAGATGTTTTCCATCCACTCTTATAGAGCTTGAGCCATTTTGCAAAGAAGAATGTGCAAAGCTGGTAGAGACATCCCCAAAAAGACTTGCGGCTGTAATTGCAGGAAAAGGTGGTTCTACAAAGTATTGATTCCGGGGGCTGAAATACAAATGCACGGCACGCTTTTCAGATATTTATTTGTAAAAAAAAATTGAAAACCATTTATCATTTTCCTTCCACTTCACAATTATGCGCCATCTTGTGTTGGTCTATCAGATACAATCCCAATAAAATACATATACCTTTTTGTTTGTAACATGACAAAATGTGTAAAACGTCAAGGGGTATGAAGGCTTTTTTAAGGCACTGTAGTCACATTTTCCCAACTGCACAGTCAGGCAGGTGATACAAGTACCACAACAAGATATTTACAAAACTCAAGGTAGGTGGCTCATCACAGACACCACAGCAAAATTTCTAGATCCTGCTCATTGCACTCTGAGCTGCCACAATTTTTCTTGTTTATTAGATAGCAGCCAGGGTAAACACTGTCATGTTTCCTGCTGAAAGTTGCTTTTTCCTGACGAAAACTATTCAAATTGCCTGTTCAGCAATTCAGCTTCCTGTGTCATCCCTCTGATTCCTTCTAGGACAGTGAATCGTTATCTTCCAGGGAGCGGGCAGCTGAACCAGGAAGCAATAATGCTAAGCCAGAATGCTGAAGAGTGAACTTGATCAACAGAAGGGTGTGCATCACAAGAATGACTAATAAAAATGTACACTGAATAAAAGTTCTTCACAATTTAAACATGCTTTAACCGGTTCCCGACCGGCGCACGCCGATGTACATCGGCAGAATGGCATGGGTGGGCAAATGGACTTACAGGAACGTCCATTTGAATTCCCCGCCGTGCCATTGCGTGCACGCCGGCCGGGAGCTCCATGCGTCGGGTCGCGGGTCCTGCGGACTCGATCGCCGCGGGGATACCCGCGATCGCCTCACGGAGAGGACGAACGGGGAGATGCTGATGTAAACAGCATCTCCCCGTTCTGCCTAGTGACAAGTGTCACTGATCACAGTTCCCTGTCATTGGGAGCAGTGATCAGAGTAATGACAGAGCTAGCCCATCCCCCTACAGTTAGTAATCACTCCCCTAGGACATACTTAACCCCTCCCCGCCCCCTAGTGGTTAACCCCTTCACTGCCAGCGTCATTTACACAGTAATCAGTGCATTTTTAATCGCACTGATCGCTGTATAAATGACAATGGTCCCAAAAATGTGTCAAAAACGTCCGACATGTCCGCCATAACGTCGCAGACTCAATAAAAATCGCTGATCGCCGCCATTACTAGTAAAAAAAAAAAATATTAATAAAAATGCCATAAAACTATCCCCTATTTAGTAAACGCTATAACTTTTGCGCAAACCAATCAATAAACGCTTATTGCGATTTTTTTTTACCAAAAATATGTAGAAGAATACGATCGGCCTAAACTGAGGAAAAAATATGTTTTTTTATATATTTTTGGGGGATATTTATTATAGCAAAATGTAAAAAAATAATGCGTTTTTTTTCAAAATTGTCGCTCTTATTTTGTTTATAGCGCAAAAAATAAAAAAATAAAAAAAAAAATTGCAGAGGCGATCAAATACCACCAAAAGAAAGCTCTATTTGTGGGGAAAAAAAAGGATGTCAATTTTGTTTGGGAGCCACGTCGCACGACCGCGCAATTGTTAAAGCGACGCAGTGCCAAATCGCAAAAAACGCTCTGGTCAGGAAGGGGGTAAAATCTTCCGGGGCTGAAGCAGTTAAAAAACATTTTTTTCACAGTTCAATCATTAATCAAAAAACACAAGCGGGTGTTGCCAAAGCAATCCATGTAAACCAGTGACTACAGCTACTGGGCCTATAGCTCTTCAGGAGCAGGGTTTGGGTACAGCTTTGGCTCTTGGGCACTTGTCATTTGCCCCATTGGTAACACAAATTGTTAATCAGCCAATCACATGGCAGCAACTTAATGCATTTTGGAATCTAAACGTGGTGAAGATGAGTTGCTTAAGTTCAAACCGTGCATCAGAATGGTGAAGAAAGGGTATTTAAAAAGGGACTTTGGACATGGCATGGTTGTTGGTGCCAGACAGGCTGGTCTGAGTATTTCAAAAACTGCTGATCTACTAGGAGTTTCAGGCACAACCATCTCTAGGGTTTACAGAGAAAGGTCTGAAAAAAAAGAAAATATCCAGAGTGGCAGTTGTGTGGACAAAAATGCCTCGCTGATGTTAGAGGAGAATGGGCAGACTGGTTCACGATGATAGAAAGGCAACAGTAACTCAAATGACCACTCGTTACAACCAAGGTATGCAGAATATCATCTCTGAATGCCCAACGCATAGAAATTTGAAGCAGATCGGCTACAGCAGCAGAAGACCACACCAGGTGTCACTCCTGTCAGCTAAGAACAGGAAACTGAGGTTACAATTCGCACAGGCTCACCAAAATTTGGAAAAACGTTGCCTGGCCCAATGAGTCCCAATTTCAGCTGCAACATTCAGAAAGTAGGGTAAGAATTTGGCATAAGCAACATGAAAACATGGAGCCATCCTGCCTTGTGTCAATGATTCAGGCTGGTGGTGGTGTAATTGTGTGGGGGATATTTTCTTGGCATACTTTGGACCCCTTCGTACTAATTGAGCATCATTTAAACGCTACAGCCTGAGTATTGTTGTTGACCATGTCCATCCCTTTATGACTACAGTGTACCCATCTTCTGATGGCGACTTCCAGCAGGATAATGCACCATGTCACAAAGCTCAAATCACCTCAAACTGGTTTCTTAAACATGACAATGAGCTCACTGTACTCCAATGGCCTCCACAGTCACCAGATCTCAGTGCACCTTTGGGATCTGGTGTAATGGGAGATTCGCATTATGGATGTGCAGCCGACAAATCTGTAAATATGGACCAAAAGCTCTGAAGAATGTTTCAAGCACCTTCTTGAATCTATGCCACAAAGAATTAAGGCATTTCTGAGGGCAAATGGGGGTCCAACCCGGTACTAGCAAGGTGTACCTAACAAAGTGGCTGGTGAGTGTATATATAGTCATGCTCATTATATGGTGAGGGGAGTCTATAATTATTGGGTGAATTAAGATGAATGGTCATTTAACCAAAAAGTTTGCATGCTAAGGAAAAGGACAAATTTTCAGGTGCCCATAGTACTGGCCCTTTCTTGGTAAAATCATTAGCGATTAGCAGAGCAAAACAAATGCGACAAGGCCAATTAATGCTACTCAGGTGTAGTATACTGTATGGTATCCTCTCAACTTCAAGCAGGTCTGGGTTACTTAAAAAGGAAATAATGACCCAGTTATCTGAAATGTGGTTCTCAATAACACAGAATCAGCATGTTATAGCAGGGCCAGTCAGCAAGCTTTTTTTGTCTGATCCCTTTCTGTAGATTACAGGAGATGCATATATAAACCACACAGGAGGAACTGATGGAATATAGTTTTTGTCTTTCTTGTAGTAAGAACTATTACTTTTTTTTTATATAGCATTAAAAAAAAAATGGCACCTTCATTGATGATGCTGAAAACTGAACAGTCATAGTTTCCAGTGTCTTCTTGCAAGAGGTGAAGCCTTTTATAAGCCTTGCATCTGAATGACAGATCTGAAAAACAGAATATTAGCATGATAATGTGCTCATGTTCAGTTTACTGTGAACAATGGTCAAGTCAGACATTTCCTGAATACTTAGCTGATTAGCTGTGCTGACTGCTTAAAACAAAGTGCTGCTTAAGTAAATTCTGCTGACAGTCAGCTGCTTTGTAAGACAGATATTACTGGAACATAATCATTATTGCCAAAGGCAAATATATGAAGGCATCCCAAGAGAAACGCAAAAACAAAAACTGACAAACAGAGAACTGAAAATATCACAAGGTTATTGAAAGTTTATCCAGCGCCGACCCATCAGCACCTGTAACTGCAGGAAACAAAGATAGATGTTCAAAACTTCCTGCATTTAGCATTTCTAGGTTTATCTTGTATTTGGAAGTCCCACGAACAAAATGTGACCTCTGCTATAACATGTTCCAAATGAACTCTTAGACTGTAAGCTCGCAGGAGCAGGCCTCCTCTAACCCCCTTGATTTGAATTGTACTGTTGGTGAAGGGTCTCCCTTTACATTGTAAAGCGCTGCGCAAACTGTTGGTGCTCATATATATATATAAATCCTGTATAATAAACCCAAAATAAAAGGGTGTCACCTATGCCCCACATTTAGTTTAGAACAAAGGGTCTTTCCTATAAACATGCGCATTCTGTACAGGGACTCATACAGTATATTATTATTGTTATACAGGATTTATATAGCGCCAACAGTTTACGCAGCGCTTTACAATTTGAAAGTAGACAGTACAAATACAATACACTTTAAGACCCCTTTCACACTGGGGCGGTTTGCAGGCGGTATTGCGCTAAAAATACCGCCTGCAAACCACCCCTAAACAGCCTCCGCTGTTTGTTCAGTGTGAAAGCCCGAGGGCTTTCACACTGAAGCGGTGCGCTGGCAGGACGGTGAAAAGAGTCCTGCAAACCGCTTCTTTGGAGCGGTGAAGGAGCGGTGTATTCACCGCTCCTAAACTGCTCCCGCCCATTGAAATCAATGGGACATTGCGGCAATACTGCGGCTATAGCCGCGCTGTACGAGGGATTTTAACCCTTTTTCGGCCGCCAGCGGGGGTTAAAACCGCGCCGCTAGCGGCCGAATACAGCTGCAAGAACGACGGTACAGCAGCGCTAAAAATAGCGCTGTTGTACCGCCGACGCCCCCACCGCCCCAGTGTGAAAGGGGCCTAATACAGTAGGAATCAGGGGGCCCTGCTCATTAGAGCTTACAATCTACGACTTCATGTACACGGGATGTTGTTCAACTTTCTCCTGAACAATTTAGCTTGACAGCTAGAAACAGGCCGCGTTTTTGTCTATTGTCTATTAGTATTATACTAATTTTAGGAGCAGCATTAGACTGTGAGAGTGCATGTTTTTATTATTTGGCGCCGTGCCCATTATTTTTCACTTGAGCCTGTAAACGAAACACTGCTAAATGTGAGTTACCGCGTTTAGCAGTGTTTACAAGCCGTTACAAGCATTTGGCGTTTCAAATGATTCTGAACATCCGTCTGAACCCATTTTTTTGTGTTCCAAAAAAAGCTTCTAAACTCAGCTGCCTAGAAACGACTATAAACGAACCTGTGTACATGTACTGATAAGATAACAGAGGAGAGTTCAGGGGCAGCTGAAAAAAATGACCAACTGCTCCTAAATGTCCGTTTACTAGCAGCAGTGTACATGAGGCCTAAGGAGGCAAGGTCAAGAGATACAAGAGGTAATAACTGTGGGCATGGGCTGATGGAGAAAATAAATGTGCAGTTGTTAGGTGGGGCCAGATAGGCTTCTCTGAAGAGATGAGTTTTCAGGATCGTCTGAAAGTGGACGGAGTAGGAGATAGTCGAACAGATTTGGGTAGAGCATTCCAGAGGATGGGAGAGGCTCAGGAGAAGTCCTAGAGGCGAGCGTTGGAGGAGGTAACAAGCAAGCTAGAGAGCAGGAGGTCTTGAGAGGAGTGAAGAGAACAATTTGGTTGGTGTATAAACAGCATCTCCTGTATTCAGTATAAAAGACAGGGATATTCCTATAACCTGCACATCCTGTACAGGAACTCTATTATAAACAGCATATCCTGTATCTAGTATAGGAGACAGTGATTATCCTAGAACTAGATCCTCCTGTATCTAATATGGAAGACGGGGACTTTGCCATATGGATCATTCCATTTATCTGGTATACAAAATATGGATGTCTAGTGCAGGAGGCAGGAACCCTACTATATCCCACACCTCCTGTATCTAGTACAGAAGACAAGGATTCTCCAATATTCATCAGCTCCATCAAATAGCATTGCAGTGACTTTCGTAAATCCAGTACCTTTAAAAACCCCCCACTCCCCACTGTCACTTATAAATTTAGAAGCCTTCTGTGTTTACAAGTATAGTTTTCCTCTTGGTGGTCCTCACAGATCTCTGCCTGCGCTATACGCATGGCAAGAATAAAGGGAGATGCAGAGTCAGATGAGGAATCACGTGGTAAGTTGCCCTGTGCCCAGGTGCACTGATGCCGAATAATGATCTACCTGCAAGTCCTAGAGAGGCAGAGCCATGCCAGGTAGGTCAGAAGGGGGGGGTGAGGGCTGTGGAGGGAGATATGTGCAGCACTCCCCTCAACCCTGCACCCTGTCCGCAGCACACTCCTCAACCCCGCACCCTGTCCGCAGCACACTCCTCAACCCCGCACCCTGTCCGCAGCACACTCCTCAACCCCGCACTCTGTCCGCAGCACATCCCTGAACACGGCATATAACATGCTCCTGGTATTAATTGCCCCTTTAGGATCATCCCACTTTTAGTGCAATTTGGCCACACTCACCATTTAATGTGGTTCGGGTGGAGAGGAGGGGGAGAGGTTGAGTTCCTGCACCTATTCTCGGAGTTAAAAGAAAAAGCCCTGGATAAATTTATATAGTGTTACTGATGCAGCCGGTGATGAAAAGGAGTTTGACACCCCTGATCTAGAGTGTAAGAAAAGACCCCTTCTATAATAGCCAGTGTGCTCATTTCAGCATAGACAAGAATGTCTCTATCCCAAATTAAAAATCAGAATTGCTAACTATCCCAAAAATACATCAGGAAAAATTTAGCATTCAAATATATTTTAAAAAGGTGGTAACACCCTAAATTTCAGCTAAGAATACACATGCTTTTGTACAGCATAACCTATTTGCATAAACTCAGGCCGTCTCGCATGCAAAAAAAAAAGCAGCTAAATTCTTCTCTTCTGACACATGAAATGCCTTCAACATCAAATTCCACTAAACAAGCTATTATGACATTGTATAAATCCCTCTTGTATTGAATTTTTTTGTTGCTGTATGGTCTCCCTTTATATTGTAAAATGCTGCGCAAACTGTAGGCGCTATATAAATCCTGCATAATAATAAAAAACACATTGTCCCACAAGCAGATCCAAATGTTTACATATGCAATTCTAAAAATTCCCATAGTTTTTCCCAGGACAGGGAAACATTTGTGTGGATATATTGTATATTATCCTAAACAGGCATACAAAATGAAGCTCTCCACTAGTCAAAATAGCCATACATGTTAAAAGCCTCAATCAAATATTGTAGAATCATATATTCTGGAACTGACCATATGTGAAAAACCTTTGGAATTTATGATTTTTTTGTGCAAAAAATAGACTATACCTTTAAAATGCTATTCCATCACATTATGATTTTTAACAGGAAACGGCTTATATCGCGCTCCTTTGTATTAGCTGAAATGCTGTCTCTGAGCCATAGAGCAGGGAGAGAGCCAAGAAAGCCGCTGCTCTAAGGGGGGCCTGGGGGCTGAACATTGAAGGTTTACCTTAATGCAGAGAATGCATGAAGGTAACAAAACATTCAGCCTATACAACCACTTTAAACACTTTGCAGGAATTCCATAGCAGGAGTGGAGCAAGTGGAGAAAAGACCACAAAAATGGAGGCCTGTTTGCACGATGTTTGTCTAACTGGATATCTATTTCTGTGACATAATTTGAAATGTATTGTTCCATTGTTAACTCAAAAAAAAGAGGGGTATTTTGAGATAATGAACATAGGGGGACATAAACTTCCAAAGAAGCCAGCAACAATTATATCAGCAATTGAATCTATAGGAAATTTTAATACAACTTGCACTTTGGACACCAAGCAGAAATTGCTAGATGATTATTTGAGTCAAAGAGAATTCTACTTAATGCTTAAAATTTCCTACCTACCCCCTTTCAACATAAAACCTGATCTCCATAAAAAGAACACTATATACAATATACTAACTTTTGAGTTTTACATAACGCATATTTATGCATCAAACAATTCCAGGTAGCATTATTAGCAAAGGAAACATGATCATACAGAAAAGCCTCTGTATTTAATATTATAATGGCACCACTATACACTGATCAGCCATAACTTTCTGACTACCCACTGATATTTTAGTAGGTCCTCTCTTGTTACCAAAACAACCCTGACCCGGCTAAGCATGGACAACCTAAGACTTCTGAAGGTATGCTGTGGTATCTGGCAACAAGCCGTCAGTTGCAGATCCTTTAAATCCTTAAGTTATGAGATGCCCCACCTCCTCCATGGATTGGATTGGTTTTTCCAGCACATTCCACAGATGCTCGATTGGATTAAGATCTGGAGAATTTGGAGGCCAAAACTACACCTCAAACACATTGGTGTGTTTTTCAAACCATTCTTGAACCATTTTTGTGGTGTGGCAGGGTGCATTATCTTGCTGAAACAGGCCACTGCAAACACATAATACATTTTCCATGAAGCAATGTACTTAGTCAGCAACAATATTTAGGTAGGTGGTACATATCAGGTAACTTCCACATGAATGGCAGAACCCAAGATTTCCCAGAATAGTATTGCCCAAAGCATCACACTGCCCGTCAGCTCGCCTTCTTTCCATACTGCATCCTGGTGCCATCGCCTCCCTAGGTAAGTGACACACATGCACCCGGCCATCCACATGATATAAAAGAAATGTGATTCACTAGACCAGGGCATCTTCTTCCACTGCTCTGTGGCGCATTTCTGACGCTTACATGCTTATTGTAGGCATTTTTGGCTGTGGACACAGGTCAGCATGGGCACCCTGACCAGTCTGTGGCTACACAGCCCCATACACAACAAACTGCTATAATCATTTTTTATGCTTTTAGCATATCAACTTCATGAACATGAAGTGGGGAGCCTTTCCCCTGAGGCCATAGTCCTGAATGATAAGTTGCCAAACCACCCAGTGACAGTAGAACAAGAAGTCGGCTATCATTGCAGGGTCCTCCACTTTCTAGAAGAAATCCAACAAGCAGAAAAGAACGAGCTTCTTTCAGAGGTAGCGAAGGCACAGATCATCAAAGAACACAGCGAAAATAAAAGTACTTTTAAAGTTTTGGCTATAGATTGGAAGGGTATTCGAGCACCTGCAAAGTTTTTTAGCCAGTTCACCGCTATCACCAAAAGTGAAACCGAAAGAAAATCCCTGTCATCAGAACAAGAGTACAGGGGAAAACTTATAATGGGGACACTTGTTATGGTGACAACCAAGGATTCCCTGACTTGGGGATTTCCTCTCACTTCCTGTTTTGGGACAGGAAGTGAAAGGGAATCTTCTCAATGTGACACAGATAGCAAAAAACCTTGAATGGGGTTATAACTAGAGGTCGACCGATATGGGTTTTTCTCTGGCCGATACCGACATTTAGAAATCACGGTGGCCGATATATGATGCCAATTTTTTTGGGACGATAGGTTAGCCCGATTTTTTTTTTTTCCCCTTCATCTCATAAAATCTAACAATTACACCCCTTTCACACTGGGGCGTTTTTCAGGAGCTTTTGGGCTAAAAATAGCATCTGTAAAGTGCCTGCAAAACAAAAAAAACAAAAAAACACTAGATCTTAAATATTAAATACACAAAAACAGGTAATCAAAACTTTTGGACGAAAAAAAAATGGGCTAACTTTACTGCTTATTTTTTTTTTTTTTTTTTAATTCGTGTATTTTTTTAGAAAAAAAATTGCGTTTGAAAGACCGCTGCGCAAATACCGCGTGACATAAAATATTGCAACAACTGCTATTTTATTCCCTAGGGTCTCTGATATATATATATATATATATATATATATATATATATATATATATATATATATATATAATGTTTGGGGGTTCTAAGTGATTTTCTAGCAGAAAATACAGGATTTTTACTTGTAAGCAACAAGTGTCAGAAAAGATTTAGGCTGGCCATACACTATACAATTTTCTGATTCAATTTCCTTTAGATTTACCTTCAACTATGTAGTGCAAGGGCCTGTCTGATTGCATACAAATGGAAAGGGTTTAGGTTTGACCTCATATTATATGGTTTTGGTAAATCTAAAGGAAAGTTGAACAGGAAAATTGTATAGTGTATGGCCAGCCTAAGTCTTTAAATGGTTAAACTGAGAGCTTCTACACACAGAGTTCAGCTCATTGATAAGTGTAAACATTGTATCTTTTCAGCTTCTTTTATCAGACTTGGCAGGCTGCCCAGAGAGGAGAGAAGTCTTCACAGAAGACTTCAGGCAACTTGCATTGACATCTTTTACAGAAGTCATTTGCAAGTCCTGCTGAAGTTATAAATCGGCCTTTTTTATCAGCACAATCGCCCGATGCCGATTAAATAAAAGACGCCAAATATCGGCTGATATATCGGTCGACCTCTAGTTATAACCCTCCCTTTCTCCACACAAAATGTAAAAAAAAATATTTAGTTCTATTTGAAGGAATGCTGGGAGTGTGAAAGGTTAAGCTGTCTGTTCTTACAGCTTTGCCAGGGTTCAAATCACTGGAAGGAAGCTGCTTAACCCACAGAAGACTGAATTGTCAGCCTGTGATGTGCAATCAAGAAATGCTGACTAAAACAGTTTGATGAGACACATATCATATCATGTGACCATTAGAAGAGAATGCATTAAGACCCCTTTCTCACTGAGGCAGTGTTCAGGCATTTTAGCGCTAGAAATAGCGCCTGTAAAGCGCCTGAAAAAAGCCGTTAGGAAAAGTCCTGCAAGCAGCATCTTTGGGGCGGTTTGGATTCAATGTTTACAGCGCTCCAAAAACGCCCTGCCAATTGAAATGAATGGTCAGCGCTTCCAAAGTGCCTGATAAGCATTTCGGAAGCGCCGCAACACGGACGCTTTTAACCCCTTCTTCAGCCGCTAGAAGGGGGGGGTTTAAAAGTGCCGCTAAAACGAGCAGCACTTTACCGCTAACACAGGGCGGCCCCAGTGTGAAAGGGGACTTAGAGATAATAAGGAGTGTACAACAATAAATTATCTTGATAGCAATATATACAAAAAAAAAAAAAAAAAAGAACACAAAGGCATGCATAGAAGGCAGATTGCAATGACTGTAGTAGTGCCAGTCCTGCAATTATGCAGAATATATGATTAACAATGCTGCAACAAGTATGATCACTTGGTAAATTTCTTACCTCAACTTGACAAAGCGATTTAAATACTGACAGATCATATGCTAATAGGTGTTCTTGTATATTACTTGTTCCAACTGGACCTTTTGAACCACTGATCTGAAAAACCATGAACAAATTATTCTGTAATTAAACCAAGGCTTTCAGAACAATTACATTGCAGAAGGGAACACACTTTCCATGTGAAAGGTTGTTTTGATTTTTCACACAGACTTTTTGTTGTATATTTGATGTTAAGGCTGAAGTTTAATCTGTTGATATTTTTTTCCCAGTCCTAGAGGTACTGCAATACCAGGTTGATGCATGGAGTGGACACCGCAAGCTCTTCTTCCATCTCCCTGTTCTAAAAATCCATTTACTATATGGTCCCCAGATAGGGGACTTATCAGATAATAAACTGATAAGAACAGATACTACACTTCATCTTAGCCAAAAAGCTGAGAAGCGATTAATCTGCTGATGTTTTGCCTTCCCTGGTTCCTTTTTTTCCTCTGTCATCAACATAATGACAATTTGAATAAAACCCATCACAGCACCCTGCCTCAGTCTCCTCTCAAGAGCCCTCAGCCCAGATGCAAGCACTTGGCTGGTACTTGAGGGGAGTTATGCAAACATTGAAATGCCTTGATCAATGAGTGTCAGTCTGGAGGGGTGGGATTTCAAAGGCAGAGTATATTTGCATGCAAACCCTCCAAAGTAATGCCAACATATGACGTTAAAGTGGATGTAAACCCAATGTCATATTTTCTAAACTACTGCCATAGGGGTTATCTATAAGGATATACACGCCTCCTGCATGCATCTTTACCTGTCAAATGTCTCCCCTCTGTCTGTTATTAGATCCGAAAAACTGCATATTCTGTGGGTGGGTCTGTTGTCTGGAGCTCGGTGGGTGGAGTTGTGATGTCAGTAGACTCCCCGCCCACCTCTACACTCCCCTTGTCAATATGCATTTTCTCCTGTGTATTTCTTACACTAAACGTCTGCTATGATCTCTAACATCCAGTGAAAAACAGGAAAGTAACCACATGACTTCAGCATGCCAAATCATGGTGAGGTGTGGAACAGCCAATCCTTGCAGAGCTGCTGAAGAAAGGAGTGGGGGAGGGAATTAAAAAATACTGCATGTCTCTTAGGCTGAAGCACGAGATATGTAAATCACCTGTCACTCACAGCAAGGGGGAGGATTTGACAAAGTTTTTCTCAGTTTCTCACTGAACAATAAAAGAGGATTGCTCAGAAATGGATTAACTCTGTGTGGCAAGACTGGGCTCAAATGATAGGAAATCTTATACTCTACAGTATGATAAAAAAAATAATAATATTCGGGTTTACATCCACTTTAAGCCTCCATGATTAAAATAAATGAAGTCCTATGAATTAAAAGGGGCTGACAAGTGACACTAAAGCGGAGGAGGAAAGTGCTAGACTATGTTGGATGTCCTCCAGCCAGGAAACAAGGTGGGCTCCATCTGAATTGCTGCAGCTTCTAATGCACTGTGAGAACCTCGCAGTGTGCAGGGAAACCAGAACAAGCTAATTTAGTACAGGACAGGAGATTGAACAACTGCACAAGCCGGAAAGTAAGGACAGCGTGCAGCTTTATACTTCTTTGTCAGCATACTTCTGTAATATTTTGCATGAAAAACGGTTATAGAAAATGTTACGAGAAAACATTTTCTCAAGTCACTTTTGCACATTTTTCAAGCACAAAAAATACACTTTCATGTGCAAATTATATCTAATCTTTCAATCTGGGTAAATGAGGGGAAAACAAAAGCAAAGCCAGAGCTGTTGGAGGAGAAGTAATATCAAGATTCCTGTACATGAGAAGATGTTCTGGATAGAGCAGAAGGGACTGCTTGGGGCAGTATATACAGCGGGGAAAATAATTATTTGATCCCCTGCAGATTTTGTAAATTTGCCCACTTACAAAGAAATGAAGGGTCTATCATTTTTATCATAGAGATATTTTAAATGGAGACAGAATATCAACCAAAAATCCAGAAAAAAAAAAAAAGAAAAAAAAAAAAAAAACACATGATACAAATGTTATAAATTCAGTTGCAGTTCAGTGAGTAAAATAAATATTTGATCCCCTACCAACCAACAATAATTCTGGCTCCCACAGACTGGCTATGGTACACAGATTAGTCCTGTCAATTTAAGAAGGTGCTGCTAATGACAATTCGTTATGTGCATAAAAGACACCTGTCCACAGAATCTTTCTTCCATTCAAACCCACCACCATGGGCAAGACCAAACAGCTGTCAAAGGACATCAGGGACAAGATTGTAGACCTGCACAGAGCTGGAATGGACTACAAGACCATCAGCAAAAAGCTTGGTGAGAAGGAGACAACTGTTGGAGCAATGATTCATAAATGGAAGAAATTCAAAATAACCATCAATCATCAGACCTTAATCCCTTAGAGAATTTATGGAGGGAGCTGAAACTTCGAGTTGCCAAGTGACAGCCAAGAAATCTTACCGATTTAGGAAAAGATCTGTAAAGAGTGGACCAAAATCCCTCCTGAGATGTGAGCAAACCTGGTAATCAACTACAAGAAACATCTTATCTCTGTGCTTGCCAACAAGGGTTTCTCCACCAAGTACTAAGTCATGTTTTGCTTGGGGATCAAATACCTAATTTTACTCAATGAACTGCACCTCAATTTGTAACATTTGTATTATGTGCTTTTTCTGGATTTTTGGTTGATAGTCTGTCTCTATCATTTAAAATACACCTATGAGGCTAATTACAAAACACTCCTACGTTGGTACCTGGTACCCACTAGAGTAGCTAGGATGCATCCTGCTACTTCCCCAAACTGTTTCCGACGTTGCGGTCAGTTGGGGACGATGCATCATATTTGGTGGCAGTGCCCCCCTCGTAACCAGATTCTGGATCCGAATTTTCAATTCAATCAATTCAGTGATGGGGGTAAACGTTCGTATATCTCCTGAAAGCGCCCTCTTTCATAAATTGCCTGATGAAATACCCAAACAATCAATTAAATTAATTAGATATATACTACTGGCGGCGAGAATTACGATTGCAAGGCATTGGAAACAGTCAATAATCCCTCTTGACCAGGTTAAGAATAAACTTAATTGGATTATGATCAACAATAAACTCACTCACATTCTCAGTAATAAGGCCAAGAAATTTAATAAGATATGGGACCCATGGATTGACTATATTTCAAACCCATAGCGAATCCCAGGACGACCCTCCCCCTCTCCAGTTCACTCTCTTTCATTTCTTCCTCTCCTCTCTTCTCCTCTTTTTCTTTGTGTTTTGTTTTTTTTCTTTTATTTACAGCCGATCTCATATGAGACCTTTTATGACCGTGAGACTGGGGACTGTCCCAGGGAACCTATCTGGGACCTCCCAAGACTCTGGGTCTGTACTGTTCCCTCACATAGAGATTGCCTGGGGAGGCCATGGTTGGATCCCACCGATTTTTTGTGTTTGTCATATTTTTTGTGTCTTGTTGCCACAATAAGTAGCGAATGGGTGATGTGAATTTACCTTAACTACTGCTGTATTGGAGTATATTGCTTTGATAATTTGATATTAATCTGCTTATGTGACTATTTTGTACCTTGTTATGTTTTCCAATAAAAACATTGAAATATAAAATACACCTATGATAAAAATTATAGACCCTTAATTTCTTTGTAAGTGGGCAAACTTACAAAATCTGCAGATCATCAAATAATTTATTTTCCCCACTGTAATTGGAGATGATGCTCTTGGAGAGGGAGATTTCTGAGCTGACAAGAATGCAATAGGACCTCATACAACATATTATTTTTCATTTCATATCAGTTCCACAGGGGCTGTCTTAAGGTTGGTATACAAAGACCAAACGGCTGTCTGTTCAACAAAAGCCAGTTTAAGGACCAGCTTCTTTGGAATGGTTATTGCTAGATAACCAGCATTTGATCAGTGCTTGCAGCCAATAGCTGCAGTGCTGGTCTCCCGCTGTCAGAATACCAAGACACAGTGGGAGATATCCCTGCATCAACAATGTTTGTGTTGATGAAGGGATGTCAGTTTTTTTTTATTTTACTTCGGCCTGCCGGTTAAACTAAAAAAAAAAAAAAAACCCTGCTTTATTATTATATTCTGAAGTGTAGAGTCCGATTCAGTCTTATAAGTATAAGTGGTCCCAACACTGGTAGGGTTGTCAAATTGTTGGACAGAGCTTAGGTAAGCACAAGTGAATCGGACTACTTTTGGCCAAGGAAGTGACATGGTCAGAGCTGGCTGTCAGGGCTTACTATTTCCAGGCAGTTGATGCTTCACTTTATATATGTAAAAAAAAAAAAAAAAATCACTTTGTACACAGTTTTCCTAACATAATCATATTACATTTTCCCATAGTCTCAGTGCTGAAATTTAAACATCCAAAACATGCATAAAAAAACATAATGATTGATAAAATTATTAAGCAATTTAATTCAAATTTTGTTCCCAATGAAAGCTGAACTCCAGACAGATATTAATCCAACTATGGATTCAAAAGAGGCTTAGATTACCTTTAGTAACATGTTACATCCATATTCAGGGTGTAACATGCTGCTAGGGACAGGACCCCCTCAATCACTGAGGGGACCCCCTCCCATGACAGGCGTGGGAAATCCCCTCCCCCACAGCTGCTGTCACATTTAAAATCGGTGCCACTGGGCCATCATTCTTTCACAGAGGTCTGTGAATGAATAAACCACAATTCCCGTAGTTCACACTTGTAGTTCACTGAATCTTCCTCCAGCTTTCTAACAAAGCCTGCATGGAGGTATTGGGCAGGAGCCGACATTGCACGTGAGAGCCACTGATTGAGTTGTGTAAATCTCAGAACTGGATGAATATAAATACATATCTTTGGCAGTGAAAACAGTTTCTGTATATGTATTTCATCCATGTATTTATCAGTTTACCTGGAGTTCAGCATTAACCTTAGTGCATCATACCAATAGGCTGCAACATAGTGCTCAAGCACTTAGCTTGATTTTTAAACAAATGACATCAACTACCTGCAAATAGAAATAAAGAGACTACCTATAGCTTACCTTTAAATATTTAAGTCTACATGTAAAATCAAGTATGTGCCCAAGGTCAGTTTTGGCATCTCCATTAATGCAGGTTGGTTTGCCATGTCGTAGCAATTGTGTTATGGCATACAGCTGTAGAGGTCTCATATGGAACACTTCTCCTGCTACAAGTAATTGTTCACCTGGTAGAAAAAAAAAAAATAGTTATGTACAATCAGTTCTGCAGGGGCTGTCTTAAGGTTGGTATACACAGACCAAACATTGTTTGTTTTTTTGTGTACTGCTGTCTGTTCAATAACAGCCGGATTAAGGACCAGCTTTTGTAGAACGTTTATTGCTAGATAACCAGCATTTGATCCTTTGAGAATGAAGACCAAAGCTGCTCAGGACTAAGGATGAGCTCCGGCGTGTTGGCACACTCCACATGCCGAGCCCGCCAGGAAGTCGGCACGGCGCTGCGCTAATCACAGGCAAAGAGACATTTCCCGATCTCTGCAGCCGCACATCGGGAAAATGTCTCATTGCCTGTGATTAGCGCAGCGCCGTGCTGACTTCCTGGCGGGCTCGGCATGTGGAGTGTGCCAACACGCCGGAGCTCATCCTTACTCAGGACCAGGGAGGAGCGAATATGTGTGGGTTTGATTTGTAAACAGTTTTGTGACTTTTGCTCAAGAACTTGGTGGAAAAAAATCAGACTGAAGTCTATTTGGATTAATCTTATTATTCTTTTCTGGGTGCTTTGCCCAAAAGGTGATTCTGATCAGGTCTGCTTTTAGGTGTCTTGCTTTCAAGTGGTTGTAAACCCTTCCATATACTCAGGGAAGTGTCTGGCCTCAGGTGATACACAGAGATGAAACAAATCCTCCAACATAAGTTGCATCTATATCTATAGCAGTCTTTCCCCTCCATACATTCAAAGTGCAGAATTTACACAGGGTCTCAGCTCTGAAAAGCAGGGGGTGGGGAGCTGAAGTTACATCAGGGGGAGAGCTCTGAGAGCTGATTGGAGGAATAGGACACATCCCTCCTACTTCACAGAGCACACAGGGACAAAGCTGAGGCTATCAGCTGGAGCTCCCTCCCCCATCACCTCTTTTCTCTCAATGTCAGGAAAATTTGTCAGAAGTGAGTCATGCTGATAGCAGAGGAATGAGACAGCAGACAAAAATGACACTTATGCCGTGTACACACGGGCAGACTTTTCGACCGGACTGGTCCCACGGGACGAATCCGTTGGACAATCCGACCGTGTGTGGGCTCCATCGGACCAGCAGCGGACTTTTTCGGGCGAAAATCAGACGGACTTTAGATTTGAAACATGTTTCAAGTCTTTCCGACGGACTTGTGTTCAGTCGAAAAATCCGCTCGTCTGTATGCTAGTCCGACGGATGAAAACCGACGCTAGGGCAGCTATTGGCTACTGGCTATCAACTTCCTTATTTTAGTCCGGTCGTACGTCATCACGTACAAATCCGTCAGACTTTGGTGTGATCATGTGTAGGCAAGTACGTTCATTCGAAAGTCTGTCGGAAGTCCGTCAAAAGTCCGTCGGGAAGACAGTCGGACCTTTGATGCCGGAAAGTCTGCCCATGTGTACACGGCATTAGTGTTCTGGACTAAGATAAGCACACACTATAGAAGGATACGCTTTGCTCATATTTCATGTCTGAGGTTTACAACCACTTTAACTTTCTGCAGAACTGTAAATCAAGGACTTTAATAAATGGTACTTCGGCTGACTATAGACAGCACAATAAAAGCAAACCATGATTGCTAGGATTCAGTAACCAACTCTGATAGCATGCCATACTGATAACTACTTGAATGATTACAGAGGAGATATCTATCAGTGCTAAAGATTCCATGCGGTCTTCTTTCCTGCAGCCATTGAGAATTTCTGAATGAAGCAGTTTATTGTGGTCACAGTAATGCCGCATACACACAATCGGACATTCCGACAACAAAATCCATTTTTTTTTCCCGATGGATGTTGGCTCAAACTTGTCTTGCACACACACAAATCCTGTCGGAAATTTCGAACGTCAAGAACGGGGTGACGTACAACCTGACAGCGAGCCGAGAAAAATGAAGTTCAATAGCCAGTGCATCTTTTCTGCTTGATTCCGAGCATGCATGGAACTTTGTGCGTTGGAATTGTGTACACACGATCGGATATTACGACAACGGATTTTGTTATCGAAAAATTTCGAGATACAGATCTCAAATTTTGTTTGTTGGAAATTCCGACGGAAAATGTCCGATGGAACCTACACACGGTCGGAATTTCCGACAACAAGCTCCCATCGAACATTTCCCGTAGGAAAATCCAACCGAGTGTACGTGGCATTAGGCTGCTTTCACATTTTTTTTTTCCAGAACAAAAGGATCAAAAAACACAAAGGCATTTTTGCCGCACTTTTAATACATTTCCAGTGCGTTTTGTGGGTGCCTATTACCCAGCATGCACCAATGCAACTTGGATATGTGCCTCAAAAAAAAAAAAAAAAGATAAATAAAACACACACACCCCAAAGATGCTGCAAGCAGGACTTTTAAAAATGCACCGCACCTGCAGCACAGTGGTGTGAAGAGTCCCATAGGATTTAAAGGGAGACATTTCTCTTGCATTTTTTTCAGCAATGTAAAAATGCAGCAAAAACACATCAGTGTGAAAGGGCCCCGAGCCTCCATCACTGTAATGAATGGAGAAAACAGAAGACTAGGAATCCTATTTTCTGCTTCAATCAGACTGCTCACTGAGTGGTGTTTGCAAACAGGATATTGCGGATCTCTATTCTGCAGGAGCCAATAAATTATTAACGTTCACATGTAAGCTTTTATAAAAGTCCTCATAAATTTTTTTTTTTTTTTAAAATGAACATGTCTTACCATTATGATAAAGCTCCTCCGCCAGAAGAGCAGCAATTCCGTGAATTTCCTGAAAGCACAAACAATCTTTTATGAAACGTCCAGGAAGCATGTGACAACCACAAATCGCTAAAGGAAATTAACTGAACCATCATATGACTAAAAATGCCTCAGTATACACCGCATCTAATGAAAGTAGCCAGGCTACATATGTAGGTTAGCTAAAGAGGAGCTCCAGCCGTTTTTGTGTTTATTAAAACTCAGCAGCTACAAAAAGTATAGCTGCTGACTTTTAATAAAACACACACTTACCTGTCCCAGGATCGAGCGATGTGGCCGCCCAGACTCTCGATTCTCTCCCTCTCCTCTCACTGGCATTACAACTGTGGGCACTTGGCTGTGACAGTTTGCGGCTTCAAAGTCGGGTGCGAACCGTGCATGCGCGAGTTGCGCTGCGCCTTCAAATTGTTAGGCAATCTTCTGGGACCAGTAATGTGCTCCAGAAGATTGCAGGGGGGGGGGGGGCATAGTTGAGAGGAGACCTGTCAAAACTAAGTACCTGCGCCCCCTCCGCAAAAAGAATTACATGCCAAATGTGGTGGTGATGGGGGGGGAGAAGTGCTTAAAGTGGAACTTCCCCTTTTGGGTGTAGTTCAGCTTTTAAACACTGCAAAAATATACAACATTACTTACAAACAGGTAATCAGTAAAGACCACAGTTTTATCAACAAAGTTAAAATCTGAGAAAAAGTTTTTCCGAGTTATAATTCTGGGATTGTCTGAGTTCTGGAATTTCTGGATTTTCCAAAATTGCGGAATTTGGGGTTTTTATATTTTTTACCAAGTTCCGGGATTTTTTCCAGGTTCTGGAATTCCGGGTTATTCGCAATTTCTGAAATTATGGGATTTTACCCGTTGTGCAATTCCGGGATTTACCCAAGTGATGGGGGAAATTGCATATTTCTTTATTATTATTGGCTGACAATATCCAATAATGAATTCTAAACCTGGCCAATGGGTCATACAAGATATAAAAATGGCTCCAAGCCTTGGCTAAGGGATTATACAAGCACAACATTTAGTTGACTAAATGTGAGTGTAAAATGACTACATTGACCAGCCACTCCTTTAGGAATATGAGGTCATTTTGCTCCTGTGGGGGGGGGGGGTTGGCCATTACCCTATATAACACACACACACACACACACACACACACACACACACACACACACACATACAGCTTGTAGTACGTGTCTTGTCTTCAGAGTTTGCAATCATGCATGCATCTGTGGTCACCTGTGCCATGCCAATTATAATTGGAGGGGCTCATGGCAAAGTTTTAGAATTTCCCCCAAGTTCCGGGGATTCCGAAATTTTCCCAAGCTCCGGAATTCCAGGGCTTTCCCCAAGCTCTGGGATTCCAGGGCTTTCCCCAAGCTCCGGGATTCCAGGGCTTTCCCCAAGCTCCGGAATTCCAGGGCTTTCCCCAAGCTCCGGAATTCCAGGGCTTTCCCCAAGCTCCGGAATTCCAGGGCTTTCCCCAAGCTCCGGAATTTCACGGCTTTTCCCCAAGCTCCGGAATTTCACGGCTTTTCCCCAAGTTCCAAAATTTCTGGATTCTCCAGAGTTACGGGATTTTCCTGTGTTCTGAAATTATGGAATTTTACCCATTCCGGGATTTCAGGATTTTTCAAGTTGCAGAATTTTCAACTTTCGAATTCTGGGTTCCAGATATGTCAGATGGCGAAGGATCTTTTTTAATGAAAGCGGGAGAAACGGACTACCAGAAAAGGGAATATATGCTTTCTTCTTTTGAAAGGACCTGCTGGCTTAAAACATTTAGAGCCGGTTCACATAGGAAACGCTCACATTCCCACGCGTTCTGGTTTTGGCAGCCAATTTATTTCAATAGGCTACTGAGACACACACCAGCACTATTTTTGCACATCTAGCCACACAAAACCACATAGAACTGCAGTACCATGTGGTCAGGTGGCTGCAAATGTGCTGCGTTTCCAAGATGTGTAAAAGGCACACATGCACATCTTGCAAGGGCAGCATGTTCATGTGCAGTGCTGGAAACACGCATGGGCGATGCCTTTCCTTCACTAAACACCCGACAGGTTCTCTAGAGCATTTCATTGTATAGTTCAGACATTACAAGCACATTGAACATTCTCAGTTGGGCACAGTGGATGTTTACAACCCTTCACAGTCCTAAATTGATAAAACATGTTCAGATGTAGTTTTCTGCTCTGGCTTAGAAAAAAGGTATAAAATGTTAGACGCATCATAAAAGGAGAACTATAAAAAGGAAAAAAACGTTTGAACACACTTGTGAGAAAGAGCTGTGTGCTGTTTGTTACTGAGACTTTGCTGAGCTCTTGAGACCTTTCTGGAGCCTGTAAACCGGCGAGAACTTCAAAAACCTGCTGCGTTACAGGCATATTCTGGAGTAGAAAGCAGACCTCATCTAATTCATCAAGCAAGAAATTACTACTTGAAAGAAAGACGATAGAAAAAAACAGTTTCAAACTGATCTGAGCAGCTGCCATGGTTCAAAATAAACCCACCTAAACCGGGGATTGCGGTATACAGACGACTCATCTGGGTATATCAGTCTGGACGTTCCTTTACTCAAGCAAAGGCCGTGGCTGGGCTATAGCCATCTGCATGCTTTTGCTTGCCATCTGGTAAGCAAGTTTTTTATTAGGTGGTGGCACTTCAGTTTGGATCAAGCTCACCTGGGTGTCTTGTTTTGGACTCTGTTCATGCACACTAACATCTTGTTATTCATAAGCCATTGCTGGTTTGGACCTTATATAGCGCAGCTTTTCTTTTCCATAAAAGGAGAACTACAGTAACCTATAACATACAGATTTAGCCCCATTTTAGGCAGACAGAACGATCAAAGCTATTTGAAAATATACCTCCACTCCAGGAGTTTATAAAAGTGCTCTAAGGCTGGGTTTCACAATGGTGAAATGCGGGAAACCCTGTGAATCCAGTACGGGTTCCCGCATCACACTTGTATTGCCGGCGGTTCACACTGCCCTATGCGAACCGCTGCGGGTGTCAATACAAAGTTAATGACACCCCCAAATAGGTTCGCAGATCGCACTGAGAACTGTGAAATTTAGACAGGAATTAGATCATATGGGTGTGAACACCCATGCGATCCAATCCTGGTGCAGAAAAAAAAAAAAAAAAAAAAAAGGGTCCTGCACGATATTGGTCCGAATGCGAAGCAAATTCAGCTATACAATCTGTATGACTGAATTTGCATCGCACAGGCATCGCATGTGATATGCACAGCAGTGCGAATCACATGCGATGTCCGACAACACTACAGTGTGAACCGGCACTAAGAATGGAATTAAAAACATATTAGGAGGGTGAAAAAAGAGGACATAACATTAAAAAGTGTCATTTTTCTCTAAAAGGCTGTTCTGTATCTTGTTGCAGAAGCTGTCATCCAAGTTGTCCAGATTTAAAAATACCTGGTTGATCCTGCCTTTTCTATTAACATCCTTATTGTTAGTGGCAATGCAATAGCAGCACACCTTTCTACCGTTTTCATACATATTCCACAGGTTTACGGAGAGGAAGCCAATCACTTCCTGTTTTTTGCTCTGAAAGCTGCCCCATGTAACTTTTTGTCAGCTTCAGGGATGGCACCAGCATGTTAAAGGAAAGGTCTTCCCCACCCCTCCATCCTATGTGATCGCTGAACCTGCTTGCGGGACATCTGATTGATCAGGCTTCTTCCCCCTGCTAGCTGATTGGCTCCCTATGGGTACAACACACTACACTTCCAGGAGTGTAACAATAAAGGTTCTGATGGAATATTATAAAGACACATGGTCTAGCCAGGTATCATCCCAGTAATAGCGTAGTCCAAAGGCAGAGTATGATGAGACTTTAATTATACCTCAGACGACTATCAAATTTCAAACATCCAGAAAGTATAATACAGAACACATTTTATTAATAATCAGTTAAAAAATCATCATAAAAACGTGTGATACAATAATTCATTACACTACACTATCGATGTATGTCCTTGAAACAGGGGGTCTACATGTTTCACGGTCAAACCGCTTCCTCAGGACCCGTAAGGATCAATACAATCAAACTTGTGAATAACATACATAAAAACTAGTACTAAAAGAAAGAAAAAAAAAAAACAAAATAAACACACATTAGTATTCTGTACATACAATATACTCAGACATCAACATATACAACCATTTCATTACACCCTCCATATGCAATACCTAAATGGTTACGTCTATAAGCCATATTTAAAAAAAAAATCAACTAAAAAAGGTAAACAAGAAAGTAAAATATAAAGTAAATATGATTTATAGACGTAACCATTTAGGTATTGCATGGGGGGGTGGGGTTGTAATGAAATAATTGTAGATGTTCATTGTATGTACAGAATTCTAATGTATGCTATTCTTTTTTCGAAACATGTAGACCCCGTTTCAAGGACATACACTGATAGTGTAATGAATTATTGTATCGCAAGTTTTTGTTTAATTGATTAATAAAATTTGTTATATTTTATACTTTCTGGGTTTTTGATATTTGATGGTCGCCCGAGGTATAATTAAAGTCCCATCATATTCTGCCTTTGAACTACACTTCCAGGAGTGATGGATGTGGGTTTCATCAATGGATTTTTGCTTCCATCTCCTCCAGATCACACGTTGCGGTGGAGAGCAAGTAACAGATGTCAGATGACCACTGTATACGGAAGACACAAAACGATACATGGGGCATTTATTTTTGTGTACGGTATTTGGTTTTAATGACACTTTAACTTTGGACCATGCCACCAAAAATAAATTACATGTCCCTAATATGAAATCAGTAAGAAACTTACATATAAGTGAAAGTGCAAAAAATGTGACAAAGCTCTTGGAACAGTAACAGGATATTTTGCAAGCAGTGTTTGTAGGTAGACCTCCAGATCCTTCTGACGCTTTCCCACCAAGCTTTTGGAATTCTTTCCAATGATCTTTTTAGGAGGCAGCAAATTTCGTTCAATTTTGTTCTCTGCTGTTAGCTACATCAGATGAGAAAAAAAAAATCATAATACATAGAATTGCATGGAATTGCTCTACAAATAATAATAAATTGCATGCATTAACCAACTATAACGACTGGAACTATTACAGTATACCTGTTTGACAATTCAAACTGAGTATATAATGAAACATGGAAAGTAGAGGTTATCTTCACACATCACAACCAGCAGGCCAAGAGACATAGGTTAAAGGTAAATTACAAGCAAATGTTTTTCCTCTAAAACGTAACCTTCCACCATCCTGCCTCCTGAGTCTACACTGTTTGGACACAATGCAAATAAACCTGGGCTACTTTTTACAACAAAAAAAAAAAAAAATCAGATACTTCCAAAACATCATTATAGCGATATCTACCTCACTATAAATAAGAGAATATAATCTTTATTGATAAATACAAAAAAAACATTTAGAATGCATAAACCAACATATCCCCAATGGGTTTATAATATATCACACAACCTCCAAAAAAAGAAAGAAAAAAAAAAAAAAACATTTAAACACTCACCACTAGCCTCCAAATAAGTTGAATGTAACCAGCTGCCAGGGAAATTCTCATGTTGGTATGACTTGTGTGGTTACAGTACAACCCCAATTCCAACAAAATTGGGGAGCTGTGTAAAATCTACATAAAAAACAGAATGTAATGATTTGAACCCTTTTAAACGTATATTTTATTCACAATAGAAAACATATCAAATGTTTAGACTGAGAAAAATTTTAGGAAAAAATAAGATAATTTTGAAATTAATGGCAGCAAAGTTGGAACAAGGCAAAACAAAAAGCTGGCAAAGTAAGTGGGTACTAACAGGGAAGGGCTGGAAGAACATTTTGCAACTAAGGTAAATTGGAAACAGGTCAGTAAAATGACTGGGTATAAAAAGAGCATCTTAGAGAGTCAGAGTGTCTTAGAAGTAAAGATGGGCAGAGGTTCACAAATCTGTGAAAAGCTGCATCTGAAAATTGTTGAACAATTTCATAATAATGTTCCTCATCATCAAATGGCAAAGACTTTAAATATATCATTAGCTATAGTACATAATATCATCAAACGATTTTGAGGATCTGAAGAAATATCTGTGTGCAAGGGACAAGGCACAATACTGAATGCCCATGATCAGAGGGCCTTGCATTAAAAACAGACATGATTCTGTGATGGACATCACTGCATGGGCTCAGGAATACTTCCAAAAATTACTGTGTGTGAACAGTTCATCGTGCCATCCGAAAGTGGAAGTTAAAGTTCTATCATGGAAAAAAGAAGCCATATTTAAACATGATCCAACAACATAGCAGTCTTCTCTGGGTTAAAGCTCATTTAAAAATGTCTGTTGCAAAGTGAAAAACTGTTCTATGGGCAAACAAGTCAAAATTTGACATTCTTTTTGGCAACGATGGGCGCCGCGTCCTCCGGATTAAAGAGGAGAGGAAACTTCCAGCTTGTTATCAGTGCTCTGTTCCAAAGCCTACATCTCTGATGGTATTGAGGGCGTTATTGCGTATGGAATGGGCAGCTTGCACTTCTGGAAAGGCACCATCAATGCTGAAAGATATATCCAGGTTTTACAGCAGCATATGTTTCCATCCAGACAATGTCTTTTTCAGGGAAGGCCTTGCATATTTCAGCAGGACAATACTAAAAGCTGCATCTATGACAACAGTATGGCTTCATAATAGAAGAGTTCAAGTGTTTTACTGGCCTACCTGCAGTCCAGACCTTTCATCAATTGAAAATATTTGGCTCATCTTGAAACAAAAAATATGACAAAGACAACCCAGGACAGTTGAAAAGTTAGAATCCTATATGAGGCAAGAATGGAACAACATTCCTCTCCCAAACTCCAGCATTTGGTCTTCCCAGTTCCCAGAAGCTTACAGAGTATTGTTAAAAGAAGACGGGATGCTACACTGTGGTAAACATGGCCCTGTCCCAACTTTTTTGAGTCGTGCTGCTGCCATCAATTTCTAAATTACCTTATTTTTTTCTTATTATGGTACATTTTCTCAGTTTAATTGTTTGATATGTTTTCTATTGGGAATAAAATATGGGTCTATGAGATTTGCAAGTCATTGCATTCTGTTTTTATGTAGATTTCACACAGCTTCCCAACTTTTTGGGGGGAATTGGGGTTGTACATCATGTTGCTAAATAATACTCCAAGTGGTGAACAAATAGCAACCAATGCATCAAAATACAGCAAAAAATAAAACAAAAACGAAAAAAAAAAAAAAAAAAAAGGATTTATGTGGAGCATGGTATATGGTTGCTGTGCTTTGTCCTACCACTCTAGATGAAAAGATGCAAAATCTGTGTATCAGAATGGTGGTGCCTGCCTCAGGGCATCCAATATGCAGCAAATGCAGAGCTGGGTCGGTGGAAGGACACCGCATCATTGTAGGTGCCATAATCCTGATGAAGTGCCACCTGCTGCGATACATGCAAAGTCTTTCAATACAATACAATTCATTGCTTCAATTATCCAGGATAGTTGTAGGCTTACTATATTGGTTTTACTTACTTTTTCATGGAGATCATAAAAGTCACTGTAACGATGTTTTACTTTCCAGTTATAAACACCAGTCTGGACTTCGATGATATATACCTATAAAAAAAAAAAAAAAAAGAAGGGGAAGGATGGATGTATTATATATGAATATTATTTTTAGGTGACCAAAAAAAAAAAAAAAATTGTTCCAGTAAGGTGCCTGATCTGTTTAGACCTAATGTGTAAATCGGTAGCAGATTTATTACACACAGAAAACCTGCACTTTTTATTTTACCATAAATGTGTGCCACAGACCTCTATGACACCTATGAGAGAGGAACATATGTTCCCATCAGATAACATCTTTTTCAGGGAAGGCCTTAAGTATTTCAGCAGGACAATGCTAAACTGCATACTGCATCTATGACAACAGTATGGCTTCATAATAGAAGAGTCCAAGTGCTTTACTGGCCTGCCTGCAGTCCAGACCTTTCACCAGTTGAAAATATTTGGCTCACCTTGAAACAAAAAATACGACAAAGATGACCCAGGACAGTTGAGCAGTTAGAATCCTAACGGTCTTTTCTGGGGATACTATAGAATGATATATGAATTGTCACGGTGCTGAAGGTATCTGACATCATGAGATGTGCCTCTCAACAGCCCCCATACTGTACATAGATATGGTTATCTCATTTTGCACAGAAAATACCAATGTTGTCTTAGGCTTGGTTCACACTGCTGTGATCCCATTTTCAGTGAGATTATGCAGTGCAATGTGGATGTGGCTTGTATATTCTATGGGTCCAAAATTGTGCTGAAATCACAACACGAGTAGCACAGGACCCTTTTCCAAAATTGTGTCATGCTGAGTTGCATTGATGTGACTGGGTTTCATTGAAAAATGTCATGTGATTCTGTGCGACTATAGTCACGTCTGAAATTGTACTAGTGTGAAAAGAGCCTTGCGGGAAAAAAGGCCTTAAAGTGGTTGTAAACCCTTACAGTCCACTTTTTGCTACAGGTGAGCCTATAATAAGGCTTACCTGTAGCTACCCCGGATATCTCTTAAACCTGCACAGTTTAGGAGATATCCCCTGTATCTGCATGTGCCAACATCATTGGCACATGCGCACTGAAGCAATGGCACGTACGTGCCGTTTGCTTCAGTGAGTGTGCCGTTACGAGCCAATCACAGCGCCGGAGCCACGATACCCGGAGAAATGTCGCAGGTCGGTGTTGTGTACGGGCACCGCAGCGGGGGCTTCGATCTCAGGTGAGTATTACATAATGAGCTAGTATACTGCTAGTATCCCTACATCTGTTCAAAGTCCAGAATTTAAAAAACGTGACTGAGCTGTAAAAAGGGGGCAAAGAGCTAAAATTACACACTGCAGACCTCAGTGAGGAGAGCTCTGAGAGCAGATTGGAGGGAAGAGACGCCCCCCCCCCCCCCCTTCACACAGCATACAGGAACAGAGCTAAGGCTGTCAATCTGCTGGAGGCCCCTCCTGTGGCACCTTTCTTCTCTTGGGGTCAGGAAAAAAACTTATCAGAAGAGATTCATGTTGATAGCAGAGGAACAAAGCAGCAGAGAGAAATTACACAAAAGTCTGGTACACACGGTTTGATTGTTGTACGACCGAGCGTCTGATTTTTGTGAAAAGCGTGTCTGCAGGATTTTGTCTAGCATACTAACTATACACAAATTGTCATTCGACAAACACGAGCGTAGTGACGTACTATGACAATATAAAAAGGAAGTTCATTTCTCAAGCGCCACCCTTTGGGCCCTCGTCTTATGATTTTTCCCTTCTGATTTTTGTATCGTGTGTATGAGGCTGTAGACCCCTTTCACACTGAAGTGCCGCTAAAACAGCGCTAAAGCTCCAGTTGTTTTAGCGGTGTGTTTTTTTTAAGGCCTCATGAAAAAGAAAGAAAAAAAAAGACCTGTTTTGCGGCACTTTCAAAGCGCTGCCCATTCATTTTAGTAGCGCTCCCAACCTGCTGCTTGCAGGACTTTTTCTGACGTCCCGCAAGCGCACCCCCCAGTGTGAAAGCACGCACTGCAGGGAATGGGAGGCAGTTTTCAGGCCTTAGGGGGAGAACTGCGGGAGCATTCAAGCGAGCTGAGTTTTTTTTTCTCTTTGACCGGGGGCATTTTATTCCCCGAATCGGCAGAGGTTAATTTACATTTTATTTAGGGTTTAGTGGTATTTTGACAATAATGTATTTTTGCAACAGACTACAACACTTTTCTAGTAAATATCCTTATAACGACCTAGTGAATTTATATTAACAATTAGCATGGGGCATTTTTGTTTCATTTTGTTTTACTTTGTGTCATTTTGGATATGTTCATGACTTGTTGTCATAATTTTTGCAGACGATCTCGACATCTTCAATTACATATCCATTGTTTTAAATTTTTTGCCCCTATATATTTATCTATTTGTTTATTTATTTATTCATTTAGGAGGGTCCATTTAGTTCATATTCTGTATGCATCTTCTATATGTCTATGCATGGGTTTTTTATTCATAAAATTTTTTTTTCTTTTTGGTGTTGTTCACTTTTACTATCCCATCCATATGTTAGTTAAACACCATGTTGTGATATGTAACTACTTATCATTTTTGACCATTGTTCATTGAATATATGCAGGTATTGATCACATTTGACCATTGTCCATTGGATATATGTGTACATTTGTTTTCAAACTACATTCTAGGTCAAATTAGGTCTCTCTCTTTTTTTCGATCCACAGGTGTTTTTTAATCTTTTTGGGATTATAGGTGTTTTAATTGTATGCATAGGGTGTTAACCTAAGTCAGAGGTGTTGATTGGTGGCTATTTGAGCTCCCTCACCCTACCCCTTTGCTTATTTATACACTGTCCATTTTTGTCCATGTTAGCTATGAGTAAGCATCTAATGATGTGAAACTCGTTAGCGAACATACCCTGTCCTGTCTCCATTTATGTGACTGTATATTGGATTTTTTAATTTCTACAATAAAGATGCTTTTCTTCAGAATGTGGCAACCCAGGAATCTGCTTATCTCCTGAGTTTTTTTTATGTTATGTTTTTCAGGTCCATCGGTGGAGTCGTGATTGACGATAGATCAGGGGACATTACTTATTTATTACAAAATAAAAAACGATCCTCTTCTCCTCGGGTCCCCCACCAGTGCTTGTGACTCCTCTCTTGCTGGTTCCCCCAATAGGAAACTTATTCCCATGGGGACACTCATACGGGACAAAGACAGCGGGACTCAGCCCCGCCCACCACTCACTCGTCACTGGAGTCCATTTACAAGAATGGGAGCCAATGGCTCCCACTGCTATCAATCTGCCCTATGAGGAGGGAGACAGCGGTGAGAGCCACTGCGCTCGTACATGTCGCTGGATCAGATTGGACTCAGGCAAAAAAAAGGGGGGCTGGGGGGATCCTTAAGGTTTTGTTTACCTAATGCATTGAATGTATTAAGGCAAAAAAAAAAGGGATGTTCCCGAGAGCCCGCCCCAGGGGGTGCACGGGAGCAACATTCTGGAATGACGTCCATGGACGTCTACCCAGGACTAGTCGACCGCGCTGTTGCAGTCTTTCGGCAATGGCCCGGTCGGCAAGAGGTTAATAGTAAACCAGCACATATTGAAAAGTGGCTGAACTGCAGGAATTCATCTTTAATTTAATATTCTATACATGGTGATCCTCCCTTTGTTTCGACACTTGCATTTTTACAGCTGCTGTTTTTGGCTTCAGACTTTTTTTTCTACAGTCAATAAACTCTCCAGCATGTTATCCTATGTGACTGTCCATGCACATATAAGCTGTTATCAAGTGTTATTGGCTGGGGCATTTTTTGGCTGTAAACTAGTGGGTTCTGAGAGGAACTTTAAAAACAATCTAACGTAAAAAAAAAAAAAAAAGCTGATAAACGCTCAAAAACGCGGTTCAACAGCGTTTAAAGTTTTTGATCCATTTAAAAAAATATATGCTTAAACACTATTGCAAAAATGCTGAAAAACATTGAAAAACTCACTGCGAAGCTACTGGCTTTTTATAACGTTATTATAACGGCCTAAAGTGTGACAACACTCTATGCCTGTCTCCCAGTTCCTCTACTGCGTTATCATTTCATATGGGCTTTCAGTGGAGACTTTTGCCTTCAACACACATTACACAGACATTTTACTGTTGTAACTACCAGTAAAACTCCTCCTAGGAGCTCGTTCACATCTTTTGCAGTGTAGCAGTGCGCTGTTTGCTGCATTTTAGGTAATCCTTTTTAACACACTTTTGATGAAACCACCTAGATTTTCTTTTACTACCCAGACTTAAGACCCCAGTCACACTTGTGAATGGGGCTGTTAGTGAATACATGCGGGAGACCCATCAGGGGTTCTTGGCAATTAGCTGTGAGCAACAGGATGCGGACAGCTCCACAGCTATCCTCGGCCAAATGTAAATCGCTCATGAAGCGATTACCTGTGGGTGATTGGCCCTGGACACAGTCTGCCAATTGCCTAGAACCCCTGCTGAATCGCCCATATGTAAGCGCTAACAGTCCCATTTGCAAGTAAGAATGGAGCCTGAGGAACTATACAGAGCAGAAAAAAATGCCTTAACTGCTGGCAGTAAAAAGCAGCATAAAAATGCTCATATGGAGCATATTGTACATGCGTTTAGGCGCGTTTGCATTTATGAGAATTTTTTTCTCAAAACAATAGAAAAATGCTTGACGCACCATTTAGGCACATTTTTGTGTGTTAAGCTTTCTTTCTGCCAAAAGCTTACCTCAAAAAGGCAGCTGTGTTGGGTTTGTTTTTTCAGCCTGTAAACACCCAAATGTGCACGGACACACAGGCTAACAGAGCTGCTTCTACAGACTGGAAGAAAAAATGCAAAACGCCTGTATAAGCAGCATTTTCTATGCATGAGGCCTGAATGTACCCTGTGGACTCGTTTACACCATCTGTGTTGACTGAACATATTCACGCATGTCTAATGCTGGGGCACACAGAGAACAATAGTTTTCTATGAGCCCCATTCACACTACAATGCTGCGGTGAAGTGCAGTGCACTACAAAAAACTGCAGACATGCAGCTCACTCACTATGCCACATGACAACACGCTGCACTGCACAGACTTGAATAAAGTGTCCTTTTGTCCCTTAACTACAAAACAAACATCAGACCACAGAGTGTAACAAGCTCCAAGACCTTGTTCACATGGATGGCCAGAAAAATAGGACTGCATTTTCACTGCCCACCTTTACTGTGCATCAACAGCCAGAGGGAATAGTACATATTGGTGCGGCTGCTATGCTTTGCTTTTCGGCACAGCAAAAATTATACAATACCAGAACCGCCACAAAAGCGACCCATTCAAGTAGCGGGACCATGCCATAATCACATGTATTGCACATGGTTGTGGCGCAGTGCTCAGGCTTTCACTGGTTAAAGCGGGAGTTCAGCAGGCAACATGCCACCTCCAAGCCACCTGTCACATGTCTCTGAAAAGGGTTCCCCCACAGGTCGCTTTTCAGGAGGGGCAGGGAAAGAAATAACTGCATATGTAAATGAGCCCTTAGGAATGACTATTAGGGCCGAGTCATGCCACAATTTCTGAATGCGCATTTGTGATGCATTCTGGTGCAATTATTCCCCCCCCCCCCCCTTTTTAATTTATTTATTTTTTTATATTTCATCTTAATTGAGGACATCTGCCTTTCAGGGTGTCTTTAATGCATTTTGCCACCTTTCATGCAGAGAAAAAAATGCAGCATGTTCTACTTTTGTTGACTGCACTGGTGTGAACCAGGGCCTTTAGAAACCATGTTAAACACTGCCCATGCGTTTTTGATGCAGAATTAAAACTCATGTGACTGTATCTAGTGTGCAACAGGCTTCAGGCATGAAGGGAGTGAATGTAGACAGGAAGTGGCTGCAAAAAGCTGCAGGAGGTCAGCAAACACTGAGGTGAAGCAAAGGATGTAAAAAAAAAAAAAAAAAAAAAAGGGAAAACTTTAAAGTCATTTAAAAAAAAATTGTTTATACACACTGCTTTAGTAAACTAAACATTATTCAGTAAGGGCTAGTTTACACATGTAACCATCTTTGAAAAGCAATCTGTGGTGGACCACTTTTCACAGAACTGTACAGGTGTGGCTGACAAGTATTCAGTTGTGCACTTGCCTTTTTTTCTTTTTGGACAGCTGAACAGGGTTTACGTAGAGGGAATACTGTGCAATACCAACTGGGAATACCAACTGCAAGCCTACTGCCCACAAGTTGTGCTAGGCCTTTGTATAATCTCATATGGCTGTCATGTTAGTTAAGGCAGACGGTTGGCAAGGGTTGGGAAACAGTAAAATCGTGGCTCAACTTCCCATTTTTATCGCCCCAGACTACAAGTGTAAACAAGCCCTAAGGATTTGCATTCCGTTTACAATCATTATATTCAGCTCTCATTGCTGGAAATATGTCATTCTGACGACATTCTATAAATTAAAGTGTAAATAAAGGCAAAACTTTTTTTTTTTTTTTTTTTTTTAGTTTTGGATAGAGTGGAGAGGGATTAGAACACCAGTCAGGTTTTTATTTCAACATGTTTTATTGTTTTTTTTTAAGTACACTTTTCGCGTTACATGTGAAAACTTAACTGATGTTCCAACTGGAGTACAACATTGGGTAATATAGAAGACAACTCTTAACATTGGTATATAAAAGAAATATAATAAAATTTCAAAACAGAGACGTTTATCTTCATCTGAAGGTAGCTGTGAAGAGACTCCAGAGGAAGAGGGGAAGGGCCTGGGGGGGGGGGGAGGAAGAGGTGGGAACGGAGGGAGGTACCAGTCAGGTTTTTATTGCTGCCTGTGTCCTTGTTAGGGAGATTCACGCCTATTTGTCCTGTTTACTGTTATCACTTAAATTGAAAGTAAAAGAAAATTTCACATTTTGAGTTGTCACCAGAATAGCAGAATTCTTCCAACAGGGAAACTAGTTCCAGTGACCCTGGTGACAGCTGGGATGAGCTCAGACGTGCCCAAATCCTTGTCCAAACCCACCTGAGGGGGTCCGCCAGAAAGCTGTCACTGTACTTGGCTGAACATAAGCGGCTGAGGCCTTCCTATACACACATGCGACCTGATGGGTGTGGAATACCTCGGACCACAGATGATCAGCCCAGTACAGGTGACTCCTGGAGGAGCTCAGACTAGGATCCAAAAACACATGAGCTTGTCCCTGGTGACATCCAGGGATTCCCTCACTTTGAAGGGATTTCCTCTTTTGGCTATGGGACAGGAAGTGAAGGGAAATCTCCCCAATGGCAAAATACCAACAGGGGTTACATCATCCTAAAAAAAAAAAAATGTTGCCTTTAGTTTGTACGTTCGTAGTTAGTACTTTAAAGCAGACCCTCACCCTAATTGTGAAGTTGTCCTCCCTACCTCATCCCCTCGCCCTCTCTTAGCATTGGACACTTTTTTTCTTTTTCCCCTTTTTACTGCTTCCCGACAGCCATATAGTGAAATGAAGGAAGGGCGGGTGCACTCTCATTCTGAGAGGATGTCATATGATCGGTGGTGAGCTGTGTTTGATCACAGTAAAGAGCCTATGTCCCCTTTCACACGGGCATTCCGCATTTCATCCATCCATTGACAGATGAAAAACAGACACATACATGTAACTCTATGGAATAGCGGACATTAGTGAAGAATCCGCCCCCTGTGATGTCACAAGGGCAGGCTCTCCAGGTGACGTCATCTGAATCTCCACAGCTATATAACAGATGCCAGACACCGACAACACAATGGAGGAAGACAGCCACAGAACAGCTTTTTATTATTTTTTTTGTGATGTTTTAGTGGATAACTGGTGGCGAGGGAGAAGACGGCCGGCACCGGGAGAAGACGGCTTAGAGCTATTAATAAAGGACTTGTCAAAAACCGGCTGTTTTTTTTTTAACTTTTCATTACTTTTTTGGTGAATGGGGGAGATCTGGGGGCTTCCCCTAAAGGGGGCTTCCAGATTCTGATAAGCCCCCGCCGGCAGACCCTGACAACCACTGGCCAGGGTTGTCAGGAAGAGGCCCTTGTCCCCATCAACATGGGGGGGAAAGGTGCTTTGGGGCGGGGGCAGAGCATGTGGGCTGGTATGGTTCAGGAGGGGGCGCTCGCTCGCCCCCCCCCCCTTTCCTGACCTGCCGGGCTGCACACCAATTTATTTTTTAATTTCGGCATGGGGGGCCGTCCGAATCAATACTAGACCCGAAGGGCCTGGTATGGACCTGGGGGGGGGGGCCATATGCTGCTTTTTTTTTTCACCGGAAATTGTTATTTTTTTTATTCAGCTGTGCGGCTGCAGAGATCGGGAAATGTCTCACTGCCTGTGATTAGCGCAGCACCGTGCCGACTTCCTGGCGGGCTCTGCACGTGGAGTGTGCGAACACGCCCGAGCCCATCCTTAGTGATCAGCTGTGTCCAATCACAGCTGATCACAGTGTAAACAGGAAATGCCAGTTATCGGCATTCCTCTCCTCTCACTGATAGCGTGTGAAGTTGAGTTGAGCCGGTAAGCGATATTCCACAGTGAGGACATCTACACTGACAATCAGGGCAATGATTATTAGTGTCCTGATTGTCAGTGCAGGCCCAACAGTGTCACCTATCAGTGAAGGAGAAAAATTACTTATTTACTAAAATTTATAACAGAAACCAAAAAAACTTTTTTTTCCCCCTTTTAAAATGTCATCTTTTTTCATGTTTAGCAAAAAATTAAACACAAATGCAAAAAAAGAGGCAAGTGGTTAAAGGACATTATTTGTGCTCTTGTCACCTAGGTGAGACTTTGTCACCACCCTCAGATGTGTCGCGGGGCTCCCGAGAGAGAGCAGCACATCTACCTCCTGAGTCCCGGGCAAACACCGCTAATAGGAAACCTTCTCTGTCTGCATGGGCATGTCATTTCCACAGCGTGAACTCAGATGCCAGGATCTGAAGACTGCGCAGAGTCCACGGGCACATCTCCATAATGGCATCACCCGGGGAGAGGGATTGGAGCGACTTAATGAGACAGACTGAAGTCTCACTTTAAGTATATGGTGTCCTGTGTTAATGAGCCCCAATGACATCTATGTCATGTTCAGGACACATTGGGGGCAGTGGAGGTGAATTGGGATCCTGTGTGGTGTATTTCTGTGTATATTCCCAGCACTAATAATGTCCTCTATGAAGAGTGACCAGGGAGGTGACATGACAGGGCCTCTTTATATAGAACACAGGCCCCGCCCACTCACCGTGTAATTCTCCACTAACTCGGAGCCGACAATGGTCACCGCCCGGTGCTCGTCACTGTCCTCCATGAAGCCCGCCAGTCCCTCCATAGTGCTCGGTACAGGACTCGGTTCCCCTCTTCTACTCGGTCCCTCCAGCAGCCGCCGCCATGTTTGTTTACTGCAGAGCTACCGAACAATAAACTTTATTGAAACCCGTACAGGCGAACACAGCGCCGAGATCACCTCCTCCCCGTCCCTCCAGTATGGGGGAGGAGGAGGTCCCGCTGTGAGCTCAGCATTGCTGCAAAGAGACCTCACTGGAAAAAATGAACAATTCTCCTAACCACTTCTCTACCGGGGCAATGTTTTCATTTTTTGCACAATTTAAAATCCACTTTTTTTTTTTTTTTTGGTAGAAATGACTTTAAACTCCCAAAAGTATATATTTTCTGAAAGCAGAGGCCTTGGAGAATAAAATGATGGTAGTTGAATTTTGCTATGACACACAATATTTGCAGTTATTTATAAAATTACATTTTTCAGTAAAAAGTAAACTCAAACAATCTTTAGTGCAAATACAATATTAGCCCTGGTTCACGTTGCAGCAATTTGGCATGCGATTATGTCAAATCACATGTCAAAGTGCTCAGAACAGTTCAAAAATAGATATCAGATATAAATCATCCAATATAATAACACAGCTGAACAAAAAAATATATCTTATTATTATATATTGCAAAAAAGTCCCAATAAAAGTACTCCAATCCTATGAAAAGTGCTATAGTGCTCCAAACATTCACCCCTCCTGTGTCCCCACTCAACAGATATAATGGACCCCTAGCTTTTCAGTCTAATGCCGCGTACACCCCATCAGATTTTCTGACGGGAAATGTTGGATGTGAGCTTGTTGGTGGTAAGTCCGATCGTGTGTATGCTCCATCGGACATTTGTTGTCGGACTTTCAGCCAGCAAATCTTGGCTAGCATGCTCTCAAATTTTCCGCCAACAAATGTGTGTTGTCGGAATTTCCGATCGTGTGTACACAAGTCCATCGGACAAAAGTCCAAAGTACAAACACGCATGCTCTGAAGCAGAAGCGGTCGGTCTTGCAAACTAGTGTTTGTAATGGAGAATTAACATTCGTGACGTGGCAAATTATGAAATCTCCAAATGCAGCACACAATTCTCTTCTTCTTTAACCTCCCTGATGGTATTCCCGAGTGTGGCTCGGGGTTAAATTTCAGTCCCATTAGCGGTAACCCCGAGCCACACTCGGGATTACATTGCAGGATCCTGGTGTGGCGTTACTTACCTTGTCCCCAGGATCCTGCGATGTCCCCTGCTGTGTCTGCGGGCTCTGTCTCCTCCGAAGCCTCTCTGTGCCAGGCTCCGTTCCCTGCGAGCGTCGCAACGCACGGGGGCGGAGCCTGGCGGCAAATTCAAAAAAATGTACAAACCATAACACATACAGTACTGTAATCTTACAGATTACAGTACTGTATGAAATCATTTCACATCCCTTTTGTCCCCAATGCTTTGGCCTATGCCCTGCATGCAGTTTTATATGATATATACTGTTCTTTCTACCTGGAAACTGGAGATTGACCATATCAACCAAAAAGTGTCCCTTTACGTCAAAAGTGGTTTTAGACCAGCTAGAAAACAGCGATAGTAAATTAGAACACTTGCAGAATTGAGCGATAGTGAATCGTAGGGAAATTTATTTTATTATTATTATATATATTTTTTTAATTATTTATATTTATTTATTATATTATAATTTATGTTTTTGTTTTTCAAACTTCATCATACCCGGATATCTACTAGACTCTTGTTTGGACAGATTTAAGTGTGTTATTGCTAAGAATTACAGGCCTACAATATAAAACGCCAAATTTCCATGCAAAATAATTGTACTGCTTTCAGCACCTAAAATCCGAAATAATCATACCGCCAGGGAGGTTAATGGGATAATAATGAAGCTGCTTTGCTGGTAATACTGATTGAGTTATTGCGAACAAATTTTCAAAGGCTTATGTTTTCTAGTGATATCAAGAATAATATTATTATGGCTTTTTTTTTTTATTTGTGCAAGTTACCACAACACATTATCCTGTAGTTTTTAAAACAAAGATACAACTATGTTGGTGTCCCTTGTCAATTTTATATTGTATTTTTTTTAAATGTAACTGCCTACTCCCAAACTGTCATTTGAAGTAAAACACATACAGTAGCCAAGTATTATTCTCCACATTTTTTTTATTGTGCATTAAAAAAAGAAAACAAATAAAATTAGATATGCTATCTGCCAATATAACTTAACCAAAAAGTGCATTCTATGCATCCAAAAATATAGAAAATATAACAAATCAAATCATTATTCAACCAAAAAAAATATGTCAAAGCAATAACTCCAAGACCAATAATAAATAACACGTTATCTCCTCCGATTGCGCAACATGTCTGGTTGACCAAGGGCCATTCAGAAACGAACTGAAAAGCACGAATCAACCAAACTTCTACTAAAACGAAATTAGCAGAAGGAGCCCAAAGTGTGGCGCTAAAGAGCTAAAAAAACACGTAGTATGTCTAGTATGCCCCTAAATTCGTAATTGTTGGCAAACATTTGTGTATGCGAGACAAGTTTGAGCCAACAACCTTCGAACAAAATTCCACGGTTTTGTTGTCGGAAAGTCTAATCGTGTGTACGAGGCATTAGGGTCATACAAGCTGAGATCTGTCAGCGAATGACGACTTATAAGGTCCAATGGAGATCTCCCACAGCATGGTTGTCAAAACTGTAAAAAGGAACTGATAGTGAAGTTCTGTATAACTGGGGTTTATTGCGCATAAAGACATCGATGTAAAATGAACATGTAAACGAAGCAGGAATTAATTTCAGGAACGCCGCAACGTGCGTTCCACCAAAACCAGAAGTGACGACGTTTGGACTCGGCTCCGGAAATTGCGTCAACACGTTTCTCCCTCCCTCTTGATTGAATACCTACATTGTTTACATACTCATTTTACTTCTGTGTCTTGTAAGTACAATCTTTTTATGCGCAATAAACACCAGTTATACAAAACTTCACTATCAGTTCCTTTTTTCATTTTTGACATCCATGCTGTGGGAGATCTCCATTGGACCTTAGGAGTCGTCATTCCCTGCTAGATTTCAGCTTGTATGACCCTTAGCCTGTAAAGCTAGGGGCCCATTATATCTGGTGAGTGGGGACACAGGAGGAGTGAATGTTTGGAGCACAAGAGCACTTTTATTGGGACTTTTTTGCAATATAGAATAGGATATACTGTAATATTTGTTCAGTTATGTTTTTATATTGGATGATTTATATCTGATATCAATTTTTGCACTATTCTAAGCGCTGTAATAATTTTTATTTTAAAATACAATAGATACAAAACATGTCAAGTCTTAAAATTGTGCAAGCTTGTGGAATCTCCAATAAAACGATGGTACCCAAAATTCCCCTTTTTAAAAGTCTTTACAGGTCATCAGTTTAGAATGAACTATTTTAAAATACCATAATAGACAAATGGTTAAACAATAAACAATGTATGTAACTAAAACTTTTCCTTTCACTTACATATAATATCGTATGGTGGGGTTGGAAAAACCCCTGTGATTTTTTTTATTTTTATTTTTGCTGTCTGTGACCCATTGGAGAGATTTTGCTTCACTTCCTGTTTACACAAGCTGCTGAACATTGCTGAGTTCTTTCGATATAGAGTCCAAATAGCCTTTTTTGTAGTCTATACCAGCGGGTTTCATATATTTTTTAGCCTTGATAAAGAGGACAGTATGGAATCCCTGAAACATGTTGGCTGTAGCCCTTATGATACATTGGGAAAAAAACCTTATATTTGGTAAAATATAAAAGATGGGGTTCCACCAAGTAAATACAATAAATAGCAAACATATGACGTCTTAAAATTGTGCAAGCTCCTGGAATCTCCAAAAAAACTATGGTACCCAAAATTCCCCTTTTTAAAAGCCTTTACAGGTCATCAGTTTAGAGTTAACCATGAATTATGGCTCTAGAATTATTGCTCTCACTCCAACGTTTGTGACGATACCTCAGCTGTGTTGTCCAGTCACTATTTACATATGTGTACCGGACCTACATGTGTGTTTGCATTTGTGTGTGCAGGGGGGCATACACATGCTTGCCCTATGCTTATATGGGGTGTGTGCAGGGGTGACGCGGGAGCTTTATATATATATATATATATATATATATATATATATATATATATATATATATATATACACAGTATCTCACAAAAGTGAGTACACCCCTCACATTTTTGTATATTTTTTACTATATCTTTTCATCTGACAACACTGAAGAAATTACACTTTGCTACAATGTAAAGTAGTGAGTGTACAGCTTGTATAACAGTGTAAATTTGCTGTCACCTCAAAATAACTCAATACACAGCCATTAAAGTCTAAACTGCTGGCAACAAAAGTGAGTACACCCCTACTTGAAAATGTGCAAATTGGGCTCAATTAGTCATGTGAGGGCATGAGCATCATGGGAACTGTAGTTACAAAACATCTGGGGTGCCAAGGTTCCTCATCACTGGCCTAGGCTATAAGAAGATTGCAAATACACAAAAAGACAGCGCTCAATGGGACCGGAGAATAAAAGAACTATTATAAATGATGTGTTAAATAAAAAAAAAAATCAGTCAGATGAAAAGATAGGATACAAAAATCAAACTAAATAGGAAAAAATCATTTTCATCGCTGAAATACTCCGAAGATAGATAAATATGATACCGCCCAGATGACAAGGGGTTAATGCCAGCAAATGTTGTCCGGATCCTGATCCGGAATAGAAGACCCAGTAACTCAATAAGCAGGAAGAAATCAAAGTAGAGAGACACCGCTCTCTATGCTGCAACTAATGGCTTAATAGTGGATGTCAGTCTCGTACTCTACCAGGAGGTGTATTGTAGACCATATCACCACAGGGCTTCCACGATAAGCAGGCTGATCAGGCAAGCTAATCCCTGGTGTCCTGGGAGGTGCTCTGGACAGCGCGAACTGGATCCGAAGCCGTAAGGCGGGGTCAAAGCCGGATACCAAGCCGGATACAAAGGGTCACAAGATGCTGGGCGGAACACAAGATCGATGTTGCCGTGGTGACCGTGACTTACACTTTTCACGTGCCTGCGCTTTGTCAAAGTCCCGGGGGGGGGGCGCTACATTTTGGCGCCCAACGTGGGGCTCAATGTTATTTTTGCTGTGGTCGCCCCTAGAAACAGACTGCAATTACACAGAAATTCCGTTTGGCTCCGTGGGAGAGTGGCAAGTAATATCTGTGTGCCTCAGAGACTGGGCTATTGTTCTTTTAAACCACGTGGGGAAGAACCAAATTGTTTTTTTTGTATTGAGAATGTGTCAGCCTGGTCTTTTGTCACTTTACGCCAGTGCTGAAGGGGTTAAAGCAGACCCCATAAGAGCTTTGGCGTGCTGCTGGGAGAAAGAGGCAGGTGCTGAAGTTTCTGCTGAGCAGCCGGCCAATCCCTTGGCAGGGGGAAGAGTCGCCGCTCTGCGGAGGAGAAGATGCAGTTGTGTGCATCGCCATCTTGGGTCCAGGTGCGAGACTGAGAGGAAAGCATGGCACATCTGGGAGTTTCTACCTCAGACTGGGAAGTCTTTGCATCGGGCATCGGTCCTGGCCCTGTTGGGCTGAGAGTGGTCATTGCCGACACCAGAGTGCGTTACGAAGCAATTGGGCTACTATGTTCAAAGTGCTCAGGACTGGCTACCAACATAGTTACATAGTTACATAGTAAGTGAGGTCGAAAAAAGACACAAGCACTGCTGTAGGGGACTATCTTACTTTGTCTAATATTCCCAAACTCTCAGAGGAAAATGCAGCTGCACTGGAAGAACCCATCACATTGATGGAACTGCAGTGCGCCATTAAAAGTATAAAACCAGGAAAAGCGCCAGGCCCAGATGGGTTCACCCTCCAATATTATCAAACCCTCCAGCCGGTTCTAGGCCCATACATGCTCAAACTTTTTAACAATCTCACAGAAGGTAGTCGGCTTCAGAGGGACACCTTAAATGCCCACATCTCCCTCATACCCAAAGAGGGAAAAGATCCGTCTGCCGGCGGCAGCTACAGGCCCGTATCTCTTTTGAATATAGATCTTAAACTCCTTACTAAAATACTATCCAACAGATTATCCCAACATATGACAGACCTGATACACTTGGACCAGGTAAGTTTTGTCCCCTCACGGTCCGACAGTCATTTTACCTACTTAGGAACCAATATACCTGGAGACCTGAAACGCACATTTGAATTGAATTTCCCACCAATGCTATCCAAAGCAAAAGGGCTACTCGAACAGTGGGGAAAGGGCCTCCGCTCTTGGTTTGGAAGGTGCAATCTCATTAAAATGTGCATTCTCCCGAAATTTCTGTATTTGTTCCAAGCACTGCCATTTAGGATACCTTCCCTATATTTTAAACAAGTACACTCAATGTTCATAAAATTTGTATGGTCACAGACGAAACCTCGACTACGCCAAAGTTACCTGACTCTACTGAAATATTATGGAGGTCTGGCCCTTCCTGACCTGAAACACTACTACCAAGCGGTACATCTAGGGAGGCTTATCGACTGGAACAGACATGAACAAACTAAACTATGGGTTCAAGTAAAATGAACCCAGGCAGGTGTCCCGCTAAAGGGAGCAATCTGGTGCTATGATCGACTCCCCCCAGACATGACTACACACCCTATCGTAGGCGCCACGCTATATGTGGGCTCAATAGTAATAAAGACCACCTCCCTGACCACAAGACAGTCCCCTCTATGTCCCATTCTAGGCAATCCGGCGTTTGCACCAGGACTAGACCACTCGGAGTATGAAACGCTATGGACGGCGGGTAAAGCTTGCGAACTACATTACATAGATGAGGATCATTGGGCTTCGATCCAATCACTGACGAGTGATACTGGGGGTTTTCAGCTATCATTCTGGAAAGCGATCCGACTGCACCATTTCGTTCACACAATACCAGACCCTGCACATTTTAAACGTGACCTGACAACCCTAGAAGACTATTGTAGGGACCAGGGCTTTTGTTCTCAGAGAATAAGTGTTGGAACTCCCACCTACTGAGTCACTTCTTGTCTCTGCCCCCTACCCACCTACAAGCAACATCTCTTGGTTCCACCCCTTACCCATCTCCTAGCACTTTTGGATGACAATTGAGAAAATCATTCAGAAATTTACAGATCACATAATTCAGAAAGGCCCTGCGTTCTTTCTGCTACACGCCACCGCAATCCCGGCACCATTGTTCAAGAAGTCGGTGGTTAGACATTTGCTCAATGTCACAAAGTCTCTTATTCCAGCTACATGGAAGCAAAATGTACCCCCATCAGTGGGATTGTGGTTGCGCAGAGTAGAGGACATTAAAACACTGGAAGATCTAGTGCTCACGGCCCAACACAAACAAGACAAACATTCCAAAACCTGGTTATTATGGAATATGTTAATTTTTTCTGACAAAGGACAAACCTTACTGAATTCTTGAGGGTCGCGCCGATGCAGACCAGTTACGGGGCGAAGCCCTTGCCGTGTCCATCGCGCTCGTGTTGAATAAATAACCACCCCCCTCCCCATTTCTTTTCTACTTTCTGTCTGTTTCACTTCCCTATTTCTTCAACTAATGGTTGTGTTTTCAGTTATTGTGAGGCCGTCCTTTTCCTCCAGTTCTGCTAAGGTCATACAGTAGTTGGTAGTCCGACTGTGTACACCAATCAGTAATTATAGCAATATTACGTATATCTATATAGGTGGTATGGACTGGTTTGCGGGCCAGATAGTATGATTTATACAATGAGCTACCACGTCCTTTTCTTTTGTTTGACATATGGTATGCTACCCTTCCTGGAGATTGAATGCGAGCCTTCTACATCTGTTAGAATGTCGAATTTGATCACTGTTGTACTGTGCCTTTTCAGTATTCTTTTTCTTTGTCATTTTCAATAAAATTTATATTTGAAAAAAAGAAAAAAGACACTATTGCATTTCTCATCTGCTTTCGTGTGGAATGCCAAACGTATTTGCAATTCAAAGTTTACCCTTCCCTGTTATCCCTCCCTATCCACCTTTTGCCAGGACATCCACTCTCAGGCTTGAGAGCATCTGTTTTTCTTTTGCAGACTCCGAGGATGTAGTCTCCTTGGCAGGGGGAGAATGTAGCACCCTCTGGCATTATAGTATGATGAGCTACAGTGAAGTTGGGTTATGAATAAACAATCTTTCTCAGCCAATCAGACTGGCTGCTATAAATGCTGGTAGAAGGTATTTATTTGGAGAAGGTCAAATGATCTAAGTCTTTTCCACCCAGGTGGCGATCTGGGTGGGTGCATGAGAAACAATTCCTGGCTGCTAGGCCTGAAGCCTGAGGCCTATCCGGGAGCTCTCCTTGCTGCTAGGTCTGTTTGAGGCCCATCCAGGTGTTCAAGATTTTGCTGAGGAGAGCCTGCTCAATACCTGGAAACAATGCTGAGAGGGATGGAGTTCTAGGGAAGTACCAGGAGGTGACTCTTCATGGACCGGGGACCCATGAGGTGGCTGGGAGAGCTTCAAGAGAGAACTTATCCAAAAGAATTCTGTATGATACCGTGAGTAAAGTTCAGTTACTATAGGAGATAGCCTATTCTACAAAGTACAGATGTGCTGGAGCAGCTTAAAGGCTCTTTTCCTGTACTGCTGTCTGCCTTATCTCACCTTTTTGTCTAAGGAGTCTGCCTGCCTGCTGATCGTTACTATTTTTGACTAAGGGAGTCCTGTGTCCCATTCCCTCTCTCCCACATTTTCCTGCTTGTGAAAAATAAACTTCTCTTTGTTCAGGCATAAAAGTGACTGTGTTGGAAAAGATCAACAACATGTAATGTAAAGTTGATAATAAACTGACAATACTGTATGCATTATACCTAGCTATCTAGCAGGTGGCACTGCAGTATTATAGTGTGTTATCTATGGAAAGGTAATCCGAGGAAGTACCATCCTTATTGTGTTATATGCACTTGTTTGATGTTCTCTTCCTGTCTGTCTTCATAATGATAAAAGGCGTGTAATATATTTCTCCATAAAAGTAAATCTGTTTGCTGTGTCCAAGAAGCTTCAAGCGCATGATTTCAATATCCTGCTAATAGGTTATGGGTCCCAGGCACCCAGACATTGGAAAGGATACTACAAGCCCAGGCACCTCCGGGCGCCCAGCAGCACCCAGGCTCTGAAGAGGATACAGCAAGTCAGTGAATACTGTATACAAGCTACTGAAACATGGCAAGCAGTTCAGATGTGAAGTTTGCAATAGCAAAGCTGAACAATGAAAATTACCAAATGTTGAAGTTTAGACTGCAAATGCTTTTAAGCATGGATGACTTGTGGCAAGTGCTGAATACAAACAGACCCACAGAGGGTGGACTGGGATAGGAAAGATAGACAAGCAAAAGCGATTATAAGCTTGCTAGTGGAAGATGACCAGCCTATCCACATAAGAACAGAGAAAACGGGCAAAGGTATGTGGACTACATTACAAAAGCTGCATGAGCGTTCAAGTCTAAACAGCAAACTGTTTTTGCTATTAAAGTTATACAAGATGAGACTAGAAGAAGGCCATCATATGTGTAACCATGTGAAAGCTATGCTATTGATCATAGAGCAGCTATGAGCCATTGGAGAGGACATCAAAGATAACCATATTGTTCCTCTGATGCCTTCCAGAGACATATACTGCTCTTATTAACGCCAAAGGCAAATTAACTGATGAATATGACAGAAGGAAAGAAAATATGCACCATGATGACAAAGCTCTTAAGATGCACAAAGGCACAAAGCTCAATAAAGAAAGCAGAGCCTGTTTTCGCTATAAAAGGACCAGTCACTTAAAAAAGAACTGTTCTATCTGGAAAGTCGAGCAGCGATAGCTAGAGCTATCCACAAAGGAAACTGCAGACACAACATGGGGAGTGGCACCTTTAACCTCCCTGGCAGTAATCCTGAGTGTGGCTTGGGGTTACATTTCAGTACCATTAGCGGTAACCCCGAGCCACACTCGGGATTGCATTGCAGAATCCTGGTCCAGGTTTCTTACCTTGTCACCAGGATCCTGCAAAGTCCCCCCGCTGTGTCTGCAGGCTCTGTCCTCCGCCCGATGCTCTGTGTGCTGGGCTCCATTCCCTGCGAGCATCGTGACGCATGGGGGTGGAGCCCAGCGGCAAATTCAAAAAGTACAAAAAAAAACAAGACACATACAGTACAGTGTAATCTTACAGATTACATTACTGTATCAAATCATTTCACCTCCCTTTTGTCCCTAGTTCTTTGTCCAGTGCCCTGCATGCAGTTTTATATTATATATACTGTTCTTTCTGCCTGGAAACTTGAGATTGTCCATAGCAACCAAAAAGTGTCCCTTTACGTCAAAAGTGGTTTTAGACCAGCTAGAAAACAGTGATAGTAAATTAGATCACTTGCAGAATTGAGCGATAATGAATCGTGGGGAAATTAATATTATTATTATATTATTATTTTTTATAATTATTTATAGTTATTATTATAATTTATGATTTCGTGTTTCAAACTTTATTATACCTGGGATGTCTACTAGGCTCTTGTTTGGACAGATTTAAGTGTGTTATTACTATGAATTACAGGCCTACAATACAAAACACCAAATTTCTATGCAAAACATGTACCGCTTTGAGATTCAAAAATCTGACATAATCATACCCCCAGGGAGGTTAAAGTGACACAAAGTGGCAAGCCACACAGCTGGTACATAGACTCAGGAGCGACAAGCCACATGACTAGCAATGAGACCTTCTTCACAAACATTGATTACAGTGCAAAAGACAAAGTTTTCCTAACAAACGGGAAAAGCATCACTTCCGTAGTTAAAGGCCAGGGCTTCCTGAACTGTATTACACCACAAGGCAAGCAGAGTATCCTTGTAAAGAAAGTGCTGTATGTTCCAGAACTAGAAGGCAGCCTTCCAACAGTGAAAAGTCTTGCAAACAACGGTCTCACAGTTAAGTTCCAGGGTGATGAATGCACAGTTCACAATAATAAGCGATTGCTCGCAAAAGGAAAACTGAATGATCACCTATACCAGGCTCATCACCTCAGACCAGCAAGCCAATGTAGTCTCTAATGACCTACACAGCAAATGTATTCACTTATGGCACAGGCCACTGGGGCACAGAAGTCCAGAAGCTATACAGGACATTATAAAGAGAGGCTTATCAGAAGATATGACAATACAATAATGCCTTGCAAAGTGCTCATGAAATGCAAGTGCTGCATTAAAGCAAAAGCCACACGTGCTCACCTTCCACAGGCATCTCAAAGAAAAAACACCTACCCCCCGCAGCTCATACACAGTGACGTATGCGGTCCAATGAAAACTCCAACGTCAGGCGGGAACAGACATCTACTGACTTTCATTGATGATTATTTCAGGTACACAACTACTTATCTGATGAAACACAAGAATGAAACATCAGAGAAACTTCAAGAGTTCGTTGCCATGTCTAGCAACAAATTCCAACGCAAACCAGGAATGATACGCACAGAAAATGGGGGAGAATACTTAAGCAAAGAAGTGGCCTCATACCTGAAGAGACAAGGAATAGTACACCAGACAAGCACACCATACACTTCTGAACAAAATGGGGTAGTAGAAAGGAAAAATCGCACTCAAAGCCTAACATAGGGCCAGGGCCAGTGCTACCACTAGACAAACTAGGCAGCCGCCTAGGGCGCACTGCTGCCTAGGGCACCCGGCCACTGGTGTTCCTACTCTCTTCTCCCTGCAGCAAGCAACTAATTCTCAGCATCAGCAGGCAGCCGCCACTCCGTTCGCGCGTTGGGGTTGATTTACTAAAGGTTAATAGACTGTGCACTTTGCAATTGCTCCAAAGCTTAGTAAATGAAGTAAAGCTTCACTTTGCAAAGAATACCCAATCACGTGCAAAAAATAAAGAAGAAAACTGCATTTTTGCTTGCACGATTGAATGATGGAAGTCAGCAGAGCTTCTGCTCATTTACTAAGCTCTGGAGTAACTGCACTTGCAGAGTACAACTGCACTTTGCAAAGTGCACAGTCTGTTTACCTTTAGTAAATCAACCTCAGAGTGTCTTAAAGTGATTGTAAAGTAATTTTAAAAAAACAAACAGGTTTATACTTCTGGGGTCCCCTGCTGGAGCACCCAGTCCCTTCTCTTCTCAGGGGGTCACTATAGGAATCCGTAGACACACACAGAGTGTGGCTTAGCCCTGCGCCCCACTCCCTCCTCATAGGATTTAATTGACAGCAGCAGGAGCCAATGGCTGCTTCCGCCTGTGTCTTGTGAATGCAGGGATAGAGCAGAGAGAGCTGCTACAAATGAGTACAACTCTGGATCGAGTGAGGACTCAGGTAAGCATGTGGGGGGGGGGGGGGGGCTACTAATACTGAGACATTCCACACTATTGTTTACCATTTTTAAAACACAGCTCTTGCACCATGTGATTTCCCGGCAGATTCCACACCCATAAACACTCTGCATTTTTAGATGCTTAGGGGTGCTATAAGAATGAATAGAATCCCCTTGCGTTTTTAAAGAACAGCATGTTTTGGTTGTGGGAGGTTGTGGGTGCAGGAACAGGATTCCCGCACCCATGATAGTGTGACCAGGTCTTAAGGTAATACATGTCTAGCATTTACAACCACTTTACAGTGCCTTGAAAAAGTATTCATACCCCTTTTCCACATTTTGTCATGGTACAACCAAAAACGTAAATGTATTTTATTGGGATTTTATGTGATAGACCAACACAAAGTGGCACATAATTTTGTGAAGTTGAAGGAACATGATAAATGGTTTTCAACATTTTTACAAATAAATATCTGAAAAGTGCATTTGTATTCAGCCCCCTTTACTCTGATGCCCCTAACTAAAATCTAGTGGAACCAATTGCCTTCAGAAGTCACCTAATTAGAAAATAGAGTCCACCTGTGTGTAATTTAATCTCAGTATAAATACCACCATTCTGTGAAGCCCTCGGAGGTTTGTCAGAGAAATTTACTAAACAAACAGCATCATGAAGGCCAAGGAACACACCAGGCAGGTCAGGGATAAAATTGTGGAGAAGTTTAAAGCAGGGTTAGGTTAAATATAAAACAATACAAAACTTTGAACATCTCACAGAGCACTGTTCAATCCATCATCCCAAAATGGAAAGAGTATGGCACAACTGCAAACCTAGACATGGCCGTCCACCTAAACTGACAGGCCAGGCAAGGGAAGCATTAATCAGAGAAGCAACCAAGAGGCCCATGGTAACTCTGGAGGAATTGCAGAGATCCACAGCTCAGGTGGGAGAATCTGTCCACAGGACAACTATTAGTCGTGCACTCCACAAATCTGGCCTTTACGGAAGAGTGGCAAGAAGAAAGCCATTGTTGAAGGAAAGCCATGAGAAGTTCCTTTTGCAGTTTGCAGGAAGCCATGTGGGGAACACAGCAAACATGTGGAAGAAGGTGCTCTGGTCAGATGAGACCAAAATTGAATTTTTTGGCCTAAATGCAAAACACTATGTGTGGCGGAAAACTAACACTGCATATCACCCTGACACATCATCCCCACCAAGAAACATGGTGGTAGCAGCATCTTGTTGTGGGGATACTTTTTTTCAGCAAGGACAGAAAAGCTGGTCAGAGTTGATGGGAAGATGGATGGAGTCAAATATAGGGAAATCTTAGAAGAAAACCTGTTAGAGTCTGCAAAAGACTTGAGACTGGGGCGGAGGTTCACCTTCCAACAGGACAATGACCCTAAACATACAGCCAGAGCTACAATGGAATGGTTTAGATCAAAGCATAATCATGTGTTATAGGGATGAGCCGAACACCCCCCGGTTCGGTACGCACCAGAACCTGCAAACGGACCGAAAGTTTGTGCGAACTTTAGAACCCTGTTACAGTCTATGGGACTCGAACATTCAAAATCAAAAGTGCTAATTTTAAAGACTAATATGCAAGTTATTGTCCTAAAAAGGGTTTGGGGACCCGGGTCCTGCCCCAGGGGACATGTATCAATGCAAAAAAAAGTTTTAAAAATGGCTGTTTTTTCGGGAGCAGTGATTTTAATGATGCTTAAAGTGAAAAAAAAAAGTGAAATATTCCTTTAAATATCGTACCTGGGGGGGTGTCTATAGTATGCCTGTGAAGTGGCACGTGTTTCCCGTGTTTAGAACTGTCCCTGCACAAAATGACATTTCTAAAGGAAAAAAGTCATTTAAAACTGCTTGCGGCTTTAATGTAATGTCTGGTCCTGGCAATATGGATGAAAATCATTGAGAAAAATGGCATAGGTACACCCCCCCAGCCCATTACCAGCCCCTTTGGGTCTTGTATGGATACTAAAGGGAACCCTGCACCCAAATTAAAAAAAGGAAAGGCGTGGGGCCCCCAGGCCCGATATACTCTGAACAGCAGTATACCTGCGGTGCAAACAAGACAGGGACTGTAGGTTTGTTGTTAAGTAGAATCTGTTTGTAATTTTGAACTGGTACATTTTTAAAGTGTAGCTCCAGCCAAAAAATCTATTCTTAAGCTTTTTGGAAAACATAGGGAAGGGTTATCACCCCTGTAACATTTGTTTTGCTGTCTGTGCACCTCTTCAGAAGATTTCACCTCACTTTCTGTCTCAATGACAAATGTTTTTTGAAAATTTGGGGTTTTTAGTGAAACAAGGATTGGTGATAAAACATCAGTGGAGAGGAGACACGTTTTTCCCATATTAACTCTTACAGGAGAGAATTTCCCTTCCTACGGATAGATTTCATCTCACTTCCTGTTGTCTCCTTCCGTTTGCAAGTAGGAGTCGTTTGTAAGTTGGATGTTTGAAAGTAGGGGTCTGCCCTATATACTCTGCAGAAATTTGGGCCTTAGGTGTTGGTGTTGCCACAACATTGTAAGCCCTCACAGTTACTCTTGGTGGGCGCTGGAACGCCCTGCTGTGAACTATTATATCAAGAATTGTAATTATATGCCATTGTTGCACAGTGGTAGAAAAATTGGGCCATTGTTGGTGGTGGTGGTGCTGGTGCCACAACACTAATGCCCCGTACACACGGTTGGATTTTCCGACGGAAAATGTGTGATAGGACCTTGTTGTCGGAAAATTCCGACCGTGTGTAGGCTCCATCACACATTTTCCATCGGATTTTCCGACACACAAAGTTTGAGAGCAGGCTATAAAATCCGTTGTCGGAAATTCTGATCGTGTGTACACAAATCCGACACACAAAGTGCCACGCATGCTCAGAATAAATAAAGAGATGAAAGCTATTGGCTACTACCCCGTTTAGAGTCCCGACATACGTGTTTTACGTCACCGCGTTCAGAACGATCGGATTTTCCGACAACTTTGTGTGACCGTGTATATGCAAGACAAGTTGAGCCAACATCCGTCAGAAAAAATCCTAGGATTTTGTTGTCGGAATGTCCGATCAATGTCCGACCGTGTGTACGGGGCATTAGTCCTCACAGTTACTCTTGGAGGGCGCAGGAATGGGCCCTGCTGTGAAATATTAGATCAAGAATTGTAGTTCCATGTCCCTGTTGAACAGGGGCAGAAAAATTGGGCCTTAGGCACTGGTGCCACAACACTGCAACCCCTCACAGATACTCTAGTTGGAGGGCAGGAATGAGCCCTGCTGCAAAGTATTGCATCAAAAATTGTAATTACACGCCCCTGTTAAACAGGGGCTGAAAAATTGGGCCTTAGGCACTGGTGCTGGTGCCACAACACTGCAACCCCTCACAGATACTGTAGTTGAGCGCAGCAACGAACCCTCCTGCAAAATATTGCATCAAAAATTGTAATTACACGCCCCTGTTAAACAGGGGCTGAAAAATTGGACCTTAGGGACTAGTGCTGGTCGCACAACACTGCAACCCCTCCAGATACTCTAGTTGGAGCTCATGAATGAGCCCTGCTGCAAAGTATTGAATCAAAAATTGTAATTACACGCCCCTGTTAAACAGGGGCTGAAAAATTGGGCCTTAGCCACTGATGGAGGCGCCCAGAACAAAAAATGTTCTTACAAGCTATCAGCATGATCATTGAGGAGGAAGAGGATAGTCACTCAGCATAACAGGATAGTCACTCAGTATCAGCATAGGCAGTCTTGAAGGGATCTGACATTTCAAAAAAAAATATTCGGTTACATAAGCATCAGGTGCTTGGTAGCTGGTGGTGATCAAAGACTGATTCATTTTTATGAAGGTACGTGTTTTACGTCACTGTGTTCAGAACGATCGGATTTTCCGACAACTTTGTGTGACCGTGTGTATGCAAGACAAGTTTGAGCCAACATCCGTCAGAAAAAATCCTAGGATTTTGTTGTCAGAATGTCCGATCAATGTCCGACTGTGTGTACGGGGCATTAGTCCTCACAGTTACTCTTGGTGGGAGCTGGAATGACCCCTGCTGTGAAATATTATATCAGGAATTGTAATTACATGCACCTGTTGAACAGGGGCATAAAAATTGGGCCTTTGGTGGTGGTGGTGGTGATGGTGTTGCCACAACACTGTAAGCCCTCACAGCTAATCTTGGTGGGCGCAGGAATGGGCCCTGCTGTGAAATATTAGATCAAGAATTGTAGTTACATGTCCCTGTTGAACAGGGCAGAAAAATTGGGCCTTAGGCACTGGTGCCACAACACTGCAACCCCTCACAGATACTCTAGTTGGAGTGCAGGAATGAGCCCTGCTGCAAAGTATTGCATCAAAAATTGTAATTACACACCCCTGTTAAACAGGGGCTGAAAAATTGGGCCTTAGGCACTGGTGCTGGTGCCACAACACTGCAACCCCTCACAGATACTGTAGTTGAGCGCAGCAACGAACCCTCCTGCAAAATATTGCATCAAAAATTGTAATTACACGCCCCTGTTAAACAGGGGCTGAAAAATTGGACCTTAGGCACTAGTGCTGGTCGCACAACACTGCAACCTCTCCAGATACTCTAGTTGAAGCTCATGAATGAGCCCTGCTGCAAAGTATTGCATCAAAAATTGTAATTACACGCCCCTGTTAAACAGGGGCTGAAAAATTGGGCCTTAGCCACTGGTGGAGGCGCCCAGAACAAAAAATGTTCTTACAAGCTATCAGCATGATCATTGAGGAGGAAGAGGATAGTCACTCAGCATAACAGGATAGTCACTCAGTATCAGCATAGGCAGTCTTGAAGGGATCTGACATTTCAAAAAAAATTATTCGGTTACATAAGCATCAGGTGCTTGGTAGCTGGTGGTGATCCAAGACTGATTAATTTTTATGAAGGTCAGTCGATCGACTGAGTTGGTGGACAGGCGCACCCTTTGATCGGTTACAAAGCCTCCAGCAGCACTGAATGTGCGCTCCGAAAGAACGCTGGATGCAGGACAGGCCAGTAGCTCAATTGCATACTGTGCAAGCTCTGGCCAGTGATCCATCCTCAATACCCAGTAACCCAGAGGATTTTCGGTGGGAAAGGTGTCCAAGTCTGATCTTGCCCTTAGGTATTCCTGCACCATGTAAAAAAGACGCTGGCGATGGTTGCTGGAACCGATCATACCTTGGGGCTGCGGACTAAAAAATTGTCTGAACGCATCGGTCAGACGGCCACCTTCTCCACCGCTCCTTCTTTGACTGACCGAAGCATCAGCAACACATTGTCCCGGACCAGGAATTTGTAAACTCCCAGTCTCTGGGAACGCGTTGCACAGACCTTTCTGCAAGGCCTCCCGAAGATGTTTTATCCTCTGCTCCCTCTGTGATGGCAAGATAAGGTCCGCAACCTTACCCTTGTAATGTGGATCAAGGAGGGTTGCCAGCCAGTAATGATCCCTCTCCTTGATACCACAAATACGAGGATCCTTCCGCAGGCTTTGCAGGATCAGGGAGGCCATGCAGCGTAGGTTTCGGTCCGGAGTCCTCTGGGTTACTAAGGATGACATGATCCGCCAGCCACCTGCTGATGCTGAGTGCTAGGCTTAACCTCCATGCTGACACAATCCTCCTCCTCCTCCTGCTCGTCCTCATCCTGTGTGATTGGCGGGCATGCAGGAACACTGTTTGGATAAAGGGGGCCTTGAGAGGTAAGGAAGTCCTCCTCTACCTGCCTCTGTTCGGCCTCAAGTGCCCTGTCCATTATTCCACGCAGCATGTGCTCCAACAGGTGGACAAGAGAGACAGTGTCACTGATGCATGCACTGTCACTGCTCACCATCCTCGTGGCTTCCTTAAATGGTGACAGGACAGTGCATGCATCCCTGATCATGGCCCACTGGTGTGGGGAGAAAAAAAACAAGCTCCCCTAACCCTGTCCTGGTGCCATAGTCGCACAGGTACTCATTGATGGCCCTCTGCTGCTTGTGCAGCCGCTGCAGCATGGCCAACATTGAGTTCCACCTGGTGGGCATGTCACAGATTAGTCGGTTCTTGGTTAGGTTAAATTCCTTTTGGAGGTCAGCCAGCCGAGCACTGACATTATATGACCAGCGGAAATGCACACAGACTTTCCTGGCCTGCCTCAGGACATCCTGTAAGCCCGGGTAAGGACGTGAGCCAAACAGGGCACATGGGTCATTTGTCCCTGTCGGAGGGTGGAGAGGAGGTTGGTGCCATTGTCGCAAACCACCATTCCTGCCTTAAGCTGGTGTGGCGTCAACCACCTCTGAGCCTGCCCCTGCAGAGCTGACAGAATCTCTGCCCCAGTGAGGCTCCTGTCCCCCAAGCACACCAGCTCAAGCACTGCATGGCAACCTTTTGCCTGCTTACTTGCATAGCCCCTTGAACGCCTACGGAGCACTGCTGGTTCCGAGGACAAAGCACAGGAAGAGGCCATGGAGGAAGAAGAAGAGGAGGGGGTGGAGGAGAGAGGTGTGTCAGAATCACCAGTAGTAGCATTTTGGAGGCGTGGTGGCGGAACAACCTCCAACACTACTGCACCTTGTCCTGCATCCTTCCCAGCTGCCAGCAGAGTCACCCAATGTGCCGTGAAAGATAGGTAACGTCCCTGTCCATGCACCTTACCGCTGACCGCCCTGTCCAGCGAGGCCAAGACATTGCCTTCCACATGCCAGTAGAAAGCCGGAATCGCCTTCCGTGAGAAAAAGTGGTGTTTGGGAACCTGCCACTGAGGAACCGCATGTTCCACAAACTCACGGAAGGGGGCAGAGTCTACCAACTGAAAAGGCAGCAGTTGAAGTGCTAGCAATTTTGCCAAGCTAGCATTCAACCGCTGGGCATGTGGATGGATGGGAGCGAACTTCTTTCGGCGGTGCAGCAGCTGGGGCAGGGAAATATGCCTGGTACAATCTGACGTCGGTGTACTGATAGCAGATTGCCCGCAAGTACTTGGCTGTGACACACCTAATTCTACACCTTCATTCCTCTCAGTGCAGGTTTCAGAGAGGACTAAAGGTATAGTGGGGTTGGAGATCCAAGCTGATGAGGAGCAAGGAGAGTTCCGCTTTGTTCTTTGGTGTGGGTCTTTTAGGTACGCTTGCCAACAAACTTTATGGCAGGTCGACATATGTCTGGTCAGGCATGTGGTGCCCAAGCGGGTGATGTTTTGGCCACGTGAGATACGCTTGAGACATATGTTGCAAACAGCAGCGGTGCGATCTGATGCACTCGTCTCAAAAAAGGCCCACACCAAAGATTTTTTGGAATAACGCGCATACAGCAGCGCCCTGCACATGCGGAGCTCTGCGGTGTGATGCAGTCGGTGTGCTGCCCTTAAGCTGGCCCCTGGGGGGCATCCTTCCTTGTTGGAGATGTGCCTCCTCCTCCACCTCTCTCCTATCAGGCACCCACATGGAGTCAGTGACTTCCTCATCATCCCCTCCCTCCTCATCACTGGAGCAAAGCTGGCAGTATGCTGCAGCTGGGGGAACATGACTGTCAGATTGCTGTCCTTCTTGGGCACCCCCTCTCTCTGGGCTCACGTTACTGCCTTCCTCTAGCTGGGTACCATCATCGGAGCCTTCAAAACGATGGGAATCCTCCTGGAGCATGCACCCAACACTGGGGTCAAACAGTTCGGGGGATTCCTCAGGAGGACATGATGGGGCTAGGGAAAGAGTGACTGATGCCATTGAGCCGAGGGAAGAGGCAGCGTTGGCAGCTGCTTTGCCAGACAAAGTACCCTGAGCCTAGGTGAGAGAGGATGAGGAGGATGAGGATGGCTTGGTAATCCACTCTACCAAGTCTTCTGCATGTTGCGGCTCAACGCGACCAGCTGCCGAAAAAAAGCACAAGCGTGTCCCATGGCCATGTGCTGATGAGGATGCACCGTGTCCACGACCAGCACTGTTGCCTCTAGACACAAAGCCTGCTTGCCCTCTTTTATTGGCTTGTGACTGTCTGCCTTTCCTTGTTGGCCTTCCAGACATACTGTCTTTGATGTATTGGAAAAGGTTCACAAGGAATGGCCTGCAGTGAGATGTAGCTGCACAAAGCTGGGATGTATATATACTGATTATACTGCAGCTAGCAGAATCAACTGCCTGCCTGTAGTATTATTAGTATGAGAACACCAGCAATTGTCTTCAGGTAGCTTTAGGTGCACACTGTGCAGAGGACATAGTACACTAACTGTAAATACTGCAGCCGCCTGCCTGTGGTATTAATAGGATCAGAAGAACACCAGCAATTGTCTTCAGGTAGCTTTAGGTGCAGTGTGCAGAGGACATAGTACACTAACTGTAAATACTGCAGCTGCCTGCCTGTGGTATTAATAGGATCAGAACACCAGCAATTGTCTTCAGGTAGCTTTAGGTGCACACTGTGCAAAGGACACAGTACACTAACTGTAAATACTGCAGATGCCTGCCTGTGGTACTAATAGGATCAGAAGAACACCAGCAATTGTCTTCAGGTAGCTTTAGGTGCCCACTGTGCAGAGGACACAGTACACTAACTGTAAATACTGCAGCTGCCTGCCTGTGGTACTAATAGGATCAGAAGAACACCAGCAATTGTCTTCAGGTAGCTTTAGGTGCACACTGTGCAGAGGACACAGTACACTAATTGTAAATACTGCAGCTGCCTGCCTGTGGTATTAATAGGATTAGAACACCAGCAATTGTCTTCAGGTAGCTTTAGGACTCCCTGGCTTTGGCCAATTACGGCTCTCAGTACAGACAGGGCTGTGATTGCCCAAGCATGCGGGTCATAGTGCATGCTTGGCCAATCATCAGCCAGCAATGCACTGCGATGCCGCATTGAATTATGGGCCGTGACGCGCCACTCAAATTTGGCGCGAACGACCCATAACGTTCGCAATTCAACGAACAACGGAACAGGCGATGTTCGAGTTGAACATGGGTTCGACTCGAACTCGAAGCTCATCCCTAATGTGTTAGAATGGCCCAGTCCAGACCTAAATCCAATTGAGAATCTGTGGCAAGACTTGAAAATTGCTGTTCACAGACGTTCTTCATCCAATCTGACAGAGCTTGAGCTATTTTACAAAGAAGATTGGGCAAAAATTTCACTCTCTAGATGTGCAAAGCTGGTAGAGACATCCCCAAAAAGACTTGCAGCTGTAATTTCAGCGAAAGCTGGTTCTACAAAGTATTGACCCAGAGGGCTGAATACAAATGCACGCCACACTCTTCAGATTTTTTTTGGAAACATTTTGAAAACCATTTATCATTTTCCTTCCACTTCACAATTATGTGTCACTTTGTGTTGGTCTATCACATAAAATCCCAATAAAATACATTTACCTTTTTGGTTGCAAAATGACAAAATGCAGAACAATTTTCAAGGCACTGTAACTTCTACACTACCTGTTCCAAACTCTTCCCTTTAGCCCAGGTTCACCCTGAGCTGTGGGAATGAAGCCGTGCGAGTCCAGCTGAACTCGCACAATGTCACTCCTGCACATCAGTCCCGATTTCGGCCGCAATTTCAGAGACATTGCAAGAAGTAGTACAGAAACTACTTTTTGAAATCAGTGCAGCGCCGCAGATGCGTGGTCACACCGATTGGGACGGTGCCATTGACAGCAAGTGCCGCCGATTTGACATGTCAAATCACATGTCAAAACACTCCAGTGTGAACCAGGGCTCACCATGTGAGCTACTGCTACATCAAAAGCTGCACACAGATACAAGACACTGGGCTGCTGTTGTTCTGTAGTGTGTTACTGTGTACGGCTATATGAACAGGATGAGAGTGGGAACATGATGCAGGAATACTTTGCACTGATATGGATCCAACAGTTCTGGAAGTATTGGAACCCTGCTATTTTTACTTTGCCCAGAATTTCAAAAATAACAAAAATAACAAAAAATTTAAATGTAGAAACTCCTTTTAGTGTTTTTTATTCCCTATTGCTGCCAATGTTTTAAAAAAAAGTGAGGGCTGATAACAGGGCCTGTTTTTAACCCCCTTCTGGATCTCCAGAGATACCTCAACACAAAAACAATCACATACAAAACCAATGATATTATATTTTATTTACAATAACTTTAAAAAAAACACACAAAATGCAAACAATGAAAGCAAATAAAACCATCTCTTGGATACCAAAAGCATCTAAAATGTCTTCAGTTTCTAAACTTAAAGTGGAACTTTACTCTCTCAATCATCATTGACTATTTTTAATCCATTTGCTGCTAGCATTAGTAAATAGATAGGGAAGTATATCATATTTACTTGTTCTAAATTTTTTTTTTTAACATTTCATCATTTACTTCCTGGTTTCCAGGCCTAAGCAAATTATATAATTCATCCCAGGAGTATTCAGGAGGGGAGGAGGTTTTTTTTTAGTTTTTTTTTAGCTAAGCACACCCTTCTGCCTGCATGCCCGAGCTAATGGCAAAGAAAGTAAATGGTACCTGAATCATTTGCCCTTACTCAAGATGGCCATGACCAGAAATGTTAGGGGGTGTTTTTCAGAAAAGTAAAGCATGGAGGCATGAATGGATGGATGGGGTGCTTTGAATACTGAAATTAATTAAATAGCGTCTTGTTTTCTGGTGCTCAAACACAGAGTAGTTCCACTTTAATGCTTTCTACAACCCAATGTAATTTATTATAACCACATACCAAGTGATATAGTGGTGGTCTTAATACAGACTGTACAACAGTTTCCTTTGAAATGTGTGCATTTGCCCAAGTAACTCATGCAAGTTGACATGGAGCAAGATCTTTAGTAAAGGCAATGTTACCTAGTGATGACCAGGCAATTATCAGGTGTTCTGTAAATTACAACAATACTTGCATTACAAGATTTATGATACAAACTGGGGTAGAAATGATGAAAATTTACTTTTGACCAGTCAGTGTGCTACAGATCACATTTACCCACTCCCCAAGGACAGTGACAGACATTCAGGGCCAAGTTTTCATAACTGTTGCACAGTGCACTAGAGTTAGTATTCATTCAGTACTATTCATTATAGGGCAAACAATTGAACTGATGCTTTTAATCCCTATGAAGAGTATGGCTATAGCAAAAATTTGCAATTTGATAACACGTCAATATGACAGATCCTTTAAGCTTGTATCTAGCACTAAAGCCAGGTACACACCTGCATTATGTCCTATATAGAAGTCAATGAACCCATAGGTAACATCTGTTGTATACATCAGCATCAAATGAAGTTGAATACATACTATATGAAGGATATCCATGCTTCCATTCTTAAATATTTACTAATTGTGCAGTTTTAATCCTTCTGTGTGTAACATGCAATTATTACAGTATCTTCTTTCCCTTAACATTTGTAGAAGAACTGTAGCCAAAACTTTCTTTTAGTTTAAGACAGTCTTTAGATTTAGATGGAATTTAGACTTAGATGGAATTTACGTACGTGACTAATAAATGAAAGCCTAAATCCAGCAAACACTTTTAAGCAGTTAGAGCAACAGTTTGCTTCTTTTTAGAATAAAAGATTTAAAAGAGAAGTATGGGAAAAAAATGTTTCCTATAATCATACTTACCTAGGTGGATGCAGCATCAGACCGATGCTGCATCTGTCCCCCGCCGCCTCTGCACTGAGAACCGAGCCATTGAACATCGCCGATGGCTCGGTTCTCTCGGCTCCCCAAGCAGAGAGCTGCTGCCTGTCATTCAGCAGCTCTCCTGCTCTGCTCCTCCATGCTCATTAGATCGTTGAGCTGTGGAGGGGTGGGGAGCCGCCGTCTCAGAGGCTCCCTGAGAGGCTGAGAGGGCCATCAGTCCAGGCACCTGGCGGATCCAGACTTCCAGAGTTGGGATGATGCGGTGACTTGGACTGATCTGTGTGATGTCAGCAGAGAGCGGACTTCAGTCCGCTCTTTGCTGAAAACGGGACACAGGAGTGCAAAACGAATTGCACTCCTGTGACCCATAGGAGAAGCCCAACCAAACGAGCTCAGGCTGGACTTCTCCTTTAATGGCTAAGTTCACCTTTGTCATAAACTATACCATGTGGTCAAGGGGCCCAGTAGTTCTAAAAACACTTTGCAGATTATGAAATTGGTGCTTAGTTTAAAAGCCATACCTGTAGGCCATTGGCGCTTCCCCAGAGCCTGGTCGAAAAACTACCAGTATAAGAGATCAGCCTCACCTGCCTAGGATCTGGGAGACACAGTACGTGGAAAATCCCCCCAACATCACAGAAATGAGCGTCCTCCCTCTTTTAAGACTCACGCATATGCAATGCCCTTTCTGTTCTACGTCACAGCAGCACTGAGCTCATCCCTGCCAGCTCTAATTTAGGTCTAAACGAGCTGAATTATTAGATATAAAATAGGATGTTTATTTAGGTATTTGTGTTTTCCTGTCACCCCTTGGCCTAGGTCATGCAGTTTAACAATAGACTCATAGATGAATGCATGATATGTTCATTTGTCTGGTTAATTTTACATACCAGGGTGGTGCAAGTAAAGTGAAAGAGTGCTGAGATGCTGGCTATACGGACCTAATACTCTGAGTAAGAGGAGTAAAAAGCTTTGTAAAAAAAAAATACTAAACTCCAAGGTCCATTGGTCAACACTTTCTATGTGTACTTAGTTTGAATGCCTGTGCTTTTGTTATAGATACTATTAGTGATTAGTAGGTTTTTGTACTTTTTTTGTGCTCTGTTTATGGATTTTGTTACCTCTTACCAAAATTGGACACACCTTTTTAATCAGAATGGACAATGTTAGTTTGCCTTATGCGTTTGTATCTCATGTACAAATGCTGGCTTTACATGTTATCATCATATTCACGGTCTTCATTTTTTATTTTTTATTTATTCATTTTGCAATATTACCACACACTTGTCATATTTATTTGCCATTTTCAAAATGATTGGAAAAAAAATGGATCTAACACTTCACGCACAATAAAAGGAAAATAGAAACGTTGCAAATCGAAAGTGATCATAGGAGCATACCACATACATTCAAGCTTGATCCTATAAAATTAGTTCTGCCTCATTTGAGTGGCATTCTGAATGATATCCCCTTTGATCAGAAATTTCGATTGCATATGTGCGAAAACAACACCACGCATTTGCAATCACTGAAATATTGGATTTAAAAAAAAAACAGTCGTATTTGGAAATTGTATGAGAAAGTGTAACATGTATCTGCCTTAAAAGTGCGATGTTCCTTTATGCATTGCGGCTCACTGCTGATGCCTATTGTCAGTGTATTTGTCTTTAGTCTATAAAAATTTGAATCAGACTATATGTACACCAATTTTTATATCCAGCAATAAGTGATCATGTCTGGCAGTCACAGATAATTATGGCATTCTGGTAAGAATGAAGAGATTGATGTTGCTGATGATCCAGTCTTTCAAACGTAAAAACGACTGGAGACCTGTACTGGTAGAAATGCACAGGCTGCCACTTCTGATCTCTCCTTAGAATTCTAGTAAGCTGGCTGTCATACTAAACCAATTGTTTCAATATTTTCTGATCTACGTCGTAGAAAAAGTATGGATTTTGGGAGTTTTGACTTCACGGTCTTCGTACCTGTTCCTGGTCAGTGACTCAGAATGTACTAATCCAGAGACAGACAGACAGACAGACAACTAGCATTTTTAGAATGAGGTCAACCATGGCAGCTTTGTACTTTTCTCAGCAAAGCTTTCTTTTAAATGTTGATGTTTGTTGGTCACAAAAGGCCAGGTGACAGGATACCCAAGTTTCCCTTGTGTAAACTTTCTCCCGAGTTTGCTTTTAACGACCTGATGTAATGTAGGACAGAAGTTACATATTCTATGAATATTGTGTCTTAATTAGGAGTGGAGATGCTGAACTGATGCATTTTCTTCATTTTGATCTTTCTCCTTGGATTCTCTATATGCCCCAATGAAGGAACCATCCTCGTTGAAGTGACTGTGTTCACCATCACTGTACTGAACAAGGCTGTCCACACTGTCTAAGGTTTTAATGTCTAGGCTTAGTGAGTCCATACTTCCATTCAATGCTTTCTTATCACTGCAAAGTAGAGAAGACAAAGTTATATGTAAATCCAATCACTATAATCCCATATATGTGTCAACATATTAATGTCATTTTCAGTAAATTTGCAGTTTTCATAAAAATAATACCTATTGTTTTAACCATGAAGGTCCTTGTTCAGAACCACAGTGACAACATTCTATTTCATCATGTTGTGTTTATACTTCATATTCTGCTATATATAGATGCATAGCTATATCTAGATATGTACAGTATCTCACACCCCTGACATTTTTGTAAATATTTTATTATATCTTTTCATGTGACAACACTGAAGAAATGACACTTTGCTACAATGTAAAGTAGGGAGTGTACAGCTTGTATAACAGTATAAATTTGCTGTCCCCTCAAAATAACTCAACACACAGCCATTAATGTCTAAACCGCTGGCAACAAAAGTGAGTACACCCCTAAGTGAAAATGTCCAAATTGGGCCCAATTAGCCATTTTCCCTCCCCGGTGTCATGTGACTCGTTAGTGTTACAAGGTCTCAGGTGTGAATGGGGAGCAGGTGTGTTAAATTTGCTGTTATCGCTCTCACTCTCATACTGATCACTGGAAGTTCAACATGGCACCTCATGACAATACACTCTCTGAGGATCTGAAAAAAGAATTGTTGCCCTACATGAAGATGGGCTAGGCTATAAGAAGATTGTCAAGACCCTGAAACTGAACTACAGCACGGTGGCCAAGACCATACAGCGGTTTAACAGGACAGGTTCCACTCATAACAGGCCTCTCCATGGTCGACCAAAGAAGTTGAGTGCACGTGCTCAGCGTCATATCCAAAGGTTGTCTTTGGGAAATAGACGTATGAGTGCTGCCAGCATTGCTGCAGAGGTTGAAGGGGTGGGGGGTCAGCCTGTCAGTGCTCAGACCATACGCCGCACACTGCATCAAATTGATCTGCATGGCTGTCATCCCAGGAGGAAGCCTCTTCTAAAGACAATGCACAAGAAAGCCTGCAAACAGTTTACTGTAGACAAGGAGGCTAAGGGCATGGATTACTGGAACCATGTCCTTTGGTCTGATGAGACCAAGATAAACTTATTTAGTTCAGATGGTTTTTCACTGCACAGGGCAGATCGCAGACAGCGTGTATGGCATTGTGTGGGTGAGCGGTTTGCTGATGTCAACATTGTGGATCGAGTGGCCCATGGTGGCGGTGGGGTTATGGTATGGGCAGGCGTATGCTATGGACAATGAACACAGGTGCATTTTATTGATGGCATTTTGATTGCACAGAGATACCGTGATAAGATCCTGAGGCCCATGGTTGTACTATTCATCCACGACCATCACCTAATTCACAGCCCCATGTTGCAAGAATCTGTACACAATTCTTGGAAGCTGAAAACATCCCAGTTCTTGCATGCCCTCAGCTTACTCACCGGACATGTCACCCATTGAGCATGTTTGGGATGCTCTGGATCGGCGTATATGACAGCGTGTTCCAGTTCCTGCCAATATCCAGCAACTTCGCACAGCCATTGAAGAGGAATGGGCCAACATTCCACAGGCCACAATTAACAGCCTGATCAACTCTATGCAAATGAGATACGCTGCACTGCATGAGGCAAATGGTGGTCACACCAGATACTGACTAGTTTTTGGACCCCCCCTCCCCCAATACAGTAAAACTGCACATTTTAGAGTTGCCTTTTATTGTGGCCAGCCTAAGGCACACCTGTGCAATAATCATGCCGTCTAATCAGCATCTTTATATGCCACACCTGTGAGGTGGATGGATTATCTCGGCAAAGGAAACACAGATTCAGACAGATTTGTGAACAATATTTGAAAGAAATAGGCCTTTTTGTCATATATCTTTGACTTTAGCTCATGATAAATAGGGGCGTGTGTGTGTGTGTATATATATATATATATATATATATATATATAGTATCTCACAAAAGTGAGTACACCCCTCACATTTTTGTAAATATTTTATTCTATCTTTTCATGTGACAACACTGAAGAAATTACACTTTGCTATAATGTAAAGTAGTGAGTGTACAGCTTGTATAACAGTGTAAATTTACTGTCCCCTCAAAATTACTCAACACACAGCCATTAATGTCGAAACCGTTGGCAACAAAAGTGAGTACACCCCTAAGTGAAAATGTCCAAATTGGGCCCAATTAGCAACTTTCCCTCATGTGACTTGTTAGTGTTACAAGGTCTCAGGTGTGAATGGGGAGCAGGTGTTTTAAATTTGGTGTTATCGCTCTCACTCTCTCATACTGGTCACTGGAAGTTCAACATGGCACCTCGTGGCAAAGAACTCTGAGGATCTAAAAAAAAAGAATTGTTGCTCTACATAAAGATGACCTAGGCTATAAGAAGATTGCCAAAACCCTGAAACTGAGTTGCAGCATTATGGCCCAGACCCTACAACGGTTTTACAGGACAGGTTCCACTTAGAACAGGCCTTGCCATTGTCAACCAAAGAAGTTGAGTGCACGTGCTCAGCATCATATCCAGAGGATGTCTTTGGGAAATAGACGTACAGTCAGGTCTATAAATATTGGGACATCAACACAATTCTAATCTTTTTGGCTCTATACACCACCACAATGGATATGAAATTAAACGAACAAGATGTGCTTTAACTGCAGACTTTCAGCTTTAATTTGAGGGTATTTACATCCAAATCAGGTGAACGGTGTAGGAATTACAACAGTTTGTATATGTGCCTCCCACTTTTTAAGGGACCAAAAGTAATGGGACAATTGGCTGCTTAGCTGTTCCATGGCCAGGTGTGTGTTATTCCCTCATTATCCCATTTACAAGGAGCAGATAGAAGGTCCAGAGTTCATTTCAAGTGTGCTATTTGCATTTGGAATCTGTTGCTGTCAACTTTCAATATGAGATCCAAAGAGCTGTCACTATCAGTGAAGCAAGCCATCATTAGGCTGAAAAAACAAAACAAACCCATCCGAGAGATAGCAAAAACATTAGTTGTGACCAAATCAACTGTTTGGAACATCCTTAAAAAGAAAGAACGCACCGGTGAGCTCAGCAACACCAAAAGACCTGGAAGACCACGGAAAACAACTGTGTTAGATGACCGAAGAATTATTTCCCTGGTGAAGAAAACACCCTTCACAACACTTGGCCAGATCAAGAACACTCTCCAGGAGGTAGGTGTATGTGTGTCAAAGTCAACAATCAAGAGAAGACTTCACCAGAGTGAATACAGAGGGTTCACCACAAGATGTAAACCATTGGTGAGCCTCAAAAACAGGAAGGCCAGATTGGAGTTTGCCAAACAACATCTAAAAAAGCCTTCACAGTTCTGGAACAACATCCTACGGACAGATGAGACCAAGATCAATTTGTACCATTGTAATGGGAAGAGAAGAGTATGGAGAAGGAAAGGAACTGCTCATGATCCAAAGCATACCACCTCATCAGTGAAGCATGGTAGTGGTAGGGTCATGGCGTGGGCATGTATGGCTGCCAATGGAACTGGTTCTCTTGTATTTATTGATGATGTGACTGCTGACAAAAGCAACAGGATGAATTCTGAAGTGTTTTGGGCAATATTATCTGCTTATATTCAGCAAAATGCTTCAGAACTCATTGGACAGCGCTTCACAGTGCAGATGGACAATGACCCAAAGCATACCGAGAAAGCAACCAAAGAGTTTTTTAAGGGAAAGAAGTGGAATGTTATGCAATGGCCAAGTCAATCACCTGACCTGAATCCGATTGAGCATGCATTTCACTTGCTGAAGACAAAACTGAAGGGAAAATACCCCAAGAACAAGCAGGAACTGAAGACAGTTGCAGTAGATGCCTACTAGACTCTGGTTTGGACAGATTTAAGTGAGTTATTCCTAAGAATTACAGGCCTACAATATAAAACGCCAAAATTTCCATGCAAAATAATGGTACCGCTTTCAGCATCAAAAATATGAAATAATCATACCGTCAGGGAGGTTAAAAAGTGGGCGGCACTTATACAAACTGTTGTAATTCTTACACTGTTCACCTGATTTGGATGTAAATACCCTCAAATTAAAGCTGAAAGTTAAAGCACATCTTGTTCATTTAATTTCAAATCCATTGTGGTGGTGTATAGAGCCAAAAAGATTAGAATTGTGTCAATGTCCCAATATTTATGGATCTGACTGTATGAGTGTTGCCAACATTGCTACAGAGGTTGAAGGGGTGGGGGGTCAGCCTGTCAGTGCTCAGACCATACGCCGCACACTGCATCAAATTGGTCTGCATGGCTGTTGTCCCAGAAGGAAGCCTCTTCTAAAGATGATGCACAAGAAAGCCCGCAAACAGTTTGCTGAAGACAAGCGGACTAAAGGACATGGATGACTGGAATCATGTCTTGTGTTCTGATGAGACCAAGATAAACTTATTTGGTTCAGATGGTGTCAAGCGTGTGTGGCAGCAACCAGGTGAGGAGTACAAAGACAAGTTTGTCTTGCCTACAGTCAAGCATGGTGGTGGGAGTGTCATGGTCTGGGGCTGCATGAGTACTGCCGGCACTGGGGAGCTACAGTTCATTGAGGGAACCATGAATGCCAACATGTACTGTGAGATACTGAAATAGAGCATGATCCACTCCCTTCAGAGACTGGGCTGCAGGGCAGTATTCCAACATAATAAAGACCCCAATCACACCTCCAAGATAACCACTGCCTAGCTAAAGAAGCGGAGGGTAAAGGGGATGGACTAGCCAAGCATGTCTCCAGACCTAAACCCTATTGAGCATCTGTGGGGCATCCTTAAAACAAGGTGGAGGAGCACAAGGTCTCTAACATTCACCAACTCCGTGATGTCAGAAGAGGACTCCAGTGGCAACCAGTGAAGCTCTGGTGAACTCCATACCCAAGAGGGTTAAGGCAGTGCTGTAAAATAATGGCGGCCACACAAAATATTGACACTTTGGGCCCAATTTGGTCATTTTCACTTAGGGGTGTACTCACTTTTGTTGCCAGCGGTTTAGACATTAATGGCTGTGTGTTGAGTTATTTTGAGGGGACAGCAAATTTACACTGTTATACAAGCTGTACACTCACTACTTTACATTGTAGAAAAGTGTAATTTCTTCAGTGTTGTCACATGAAAATATATAATAAAATATTTACAAAAATGTGAGGGGTGTACTCACTTTTGTGAGATACTAATATATATATATATATATATATATATATATATATATATATATATATATATATATACACACACACACACACACATACACATACACACATACAGTCATGGCCAATAATATTGTACCCCTGCATTTCTGTCAGATAGTGCACCACTTGCCCAGAAAATTGTTCCAATTACAAATACTTAGGCATTCTCATGTTTATTTCTTTTGTTTGTATTGGTATGACACAAAAAAGTGGAGAAACAAAACACGTTCCACGCAAAACTCCAAAAATGGACTGGACAAAATTATTGACACCTTCTCAAAATTGTAAGAAATAATCGCATTCCAATTGTGTCATGCTTCTGTAATTTGTAATTAAACTCACCTGTATCAATTACCAGTGCTGACAATATAGAATTCACACCAGCAACCAGTTAAAATGGTGAAAAATTGACTCAACCTTTCTGTTGTGTGACTGTGTGCCACAAGGAGCATGGAGAAGAGAAAGAGCAGCAAATAATTATATGAGGATTTGAGAACAAAAATTGTGGAAAAGCATGGACAATCTCAAGGCTACAAGTCCATCTCTAGAGATCTTAATGTTCCTGTGTCCACTGTGGGCAACATTGTCAAGAAGTTTACAGCCCATGGCACTGTAGCTAATCTCTCTGGACGTGTACAAAAGAGAAAAATTGATCAAAGATTGCAACAAAGGATTGTTTGAATGGTGGATAAAAAACCTCGATCAACTTCCAGACAAATTCAAGCTTACCTTCAGGCACAGGGTACAACTGTGTCAGCTTGCACTACATTGCCATCTGAATGAAAAGGGACGCAATGGTAGGAGACCCAGGAGGATCCCACTGCTGACACAGAAACATAAAAAAGCAGATTGGAGTTTGCCAAAATGAGGAAGCCAAAATCTTTTTGGGAGAATGTGTTGTGGACAGACAAAACAAAATTACAACTTTTTGGTAAAGCCCATCAATCTACTGTTTTCAGAAAAAGAAATGAGGCCTTTAAAGAAAAGAATATAGTCCCTACAGTCAAACATGGTGGAGGTTCACTGATGCTTTGGAGTTGCTTTGTAGCTTTAGGCACTGGATGTCTTGACCGTGTGCATGGCATTATGAAATCTGAAGACTACCAAAGAATTCCTGGGTGCAATGCAGGGCCCAGTGTCAGAAAGTTTGGTCTACATCAGAGCTCATGGGTCTTACAGCAAGACAATGGCCCAAAGCACATGTCAAAAAGCAACCAGAAATGCTTTAAAACAAAGTGCTGGAGAGTACTGAACTGGCCGACAATGAGAGATCTCAAAACAGTAGTATACAAAAGCAACCCTTCCAATCGTAGAGACCTGGAGCAGTTGGCGAAACTGTAGTGGTCCAAAATTCCAGTAGGTAGTTGTAACACACTCATTGATGGTTACAGGAAGCGATTGATTTCAATAATTTTTTCCAAGGGGTGTGCTACCAAATATTAAATTGAGGGTGCCAATAATTTTGTCCAGTCCATTTTTGGAGTTTTGAGTGGAATGTGTCAGATTTGACTTTTTGTTTCTCCACTTTTTTTGTGTCATACCAATACAAGCAAAAAATAAACATGAGAATACCTAAACATTTGTAATTGAAACAATTTTCTGGGTAAAGTGGTGCATTATCTGACAGAAATGCAGAGGTGCTAATATTATTGGCCATGACTGTAAATACATACACACCCATGGTATACTACCAATAAACTACAGGTTTTGTTTAATTTGAAATAACAGTTAGGCTGATTTCCAAGTATGTGTAAGGAGCGTGTAAATGTTCCTGTTCTTTGACAGCTGCTGGTCCCATTCCAGCATCCTAGTTTTGGCTATGATGCATCCCTGTCTGCCTGTCCACCTCCAAGGTGATTGATATAGCCAGTTTCTGGGTGGAGACCAAACCTGATTTAAGCCAGACAAGTCTGCAGTCTCATGCTTGTGCTATTGTGCTTGTTACACATATTCCAAGTTCCCTATTTGTCTGCCCTGCTCTGCTAGATTGGATTCCCTCGTTGACGACCTTGGATGGAATATCGCCTACTCTCTGAGCCCTGCCTGCCCTTTGACTTTGGATTTGACCCTGACTATTATTATTATAATACAGGATTTATATAGTGCCAACAGTTTGCAGCGCTTTACAATATACAATGGGAGACAGTACAGTTACAATATATTAAAATGCAAGAGGGTTAAGAGGGTCCTGCTCATAAGAGCTTACAATCTAAGAGGGTACTATTCTGAACCTTGCCTGCCTTGTACCTGGACTGTTATTGAACTACTCTGCCTGTCTGCCAACCGCAAGTACCTGTTTGCTATGCTCAGGTTGCCCCTGCCCCAGTGTGGTAGCTAGGCACTATAGTATTGTATATAAGTCTTCGGGGCAACCGAATACCAGTAGGCCTGCTTGCCTTATGGAAAAGGGGGCTGCTATAGATGAAGAACACAGAAACTAGCTATAGTGTCTGACCACCTGTATTAGGGGTAAGCGTGACATTATCACAAGCCTTTAACCACTTCAGCTCCGGAAGGTTTTACCCCCTTCCTGACCAGAGCACTTTTTACAATTTGGCACTGCGTCACTTTAACTGACAATTGCGCGGTCGTTGAAAAAAATGATATTTTCTACTTTTTGTTATAAAAAAAATCCAATAAACTCAATTTTAGTCATACATTTAGGCCAAAATGTATTCAGCCACATGTCTTTGGTAAAAAAATTGTCAATAAGCGTATATTTATTGGTTTGAGCAAAAGTTATAGCGTCTACAAACTAGGGTACATTTTCTGTAATTTACAAAGCATTTAGTTTATGACTGCCTATCTCATTTCTTAAGGTGCTAAAATGTCAGGGCAGTACAAACACCCCCCGCCCCCCCAAATGGCCCCATTTTGGAAAGTAGACACCCCAAGAAAATTGCTGAGAGGCATGTTGAGCCCATTGAATATTTAGGTTTTTTGTTCCAAGTGATTGAATAATGACAAAAAAAAAATTACAAAAAGTTGTCACTAAATGATATATTGCTCACACATGCCGTGGTTATATGTGGAATTGCACCCCAAAATACATTTTGCTGCTTCTCCTTAGTGCGGGGATACCACATGGGACTTTTTGGGAGCCTAGCCGTGTACGGGGCCCTCGAAAACCAAGCACCGCCTTTAGGATTTCTAAGGGTGTAAATTTTTGATTTCACTCCTCACTACCTATCACAGTTTTGAAGGCCATAAAATGCCTAGATGGCACAAAACCACCCAAAATGACCCCATTTTGGAAAGTAGACATGCCAAGCTATTTGCTGAGAGGCATGTTGAGTCCATGGAATATTTTATATTTTGCCACAAGTTGCGGGAGAATGACAAACTTTTTTTTTTTTGCACAAAGTTGTCACTAAATGATATATTGCTCACACAGGCCATGGGCATATGTGGAATTGCACCCCAAAATACATTCTGCTGATTCTCCTGAGTACGGGGATACCACATGTGTGGGACTTTTTGGGAGCCTATCCGCGTACGGGGCCCCGAAAACCAAGCACCGTCTTCAGGATTTCTAAGGGCGTAAATTTTTTATTACACTCCTCACTACCTATCACAGTTTTGAAAGCCATAAAATGCCCAGATGGCACAAAACCCCCCCAAATGACCCCATTTTGGAAAGTAGACAACCGAAGCTATTTGCTGAGAGGCATGTTGAGTCCATGGAATATTTTATATTTTGCCACAAGTTGTGGGAAAATGACAAACTTTTTTTTTTTTTTGCACAAAGTTGTCAGTCAATGATATATTGCTCAAACATGCCATGGGCATATGTGGAATTACACCCAAAAATACATTCTGCTGCTTCTTTTTGAGTATGGGGATACCACATGTGTGGGACTTTTTGGGAGCCTAGCTGCGTACGGGGCCCCGAAAACCAATCACTGCCTTCAGGATTTCTAAGGGAGTGAATTTTTGATTTAACTCCTCACTACCTATCACAGTTTCGAAGGCCATAAAATGCCAAATGGCACAAAACCCTCCCAAATGACCCCATTTTGGAAAGCAGACACCCCAAGCTTTTTGCTGAGAGGCATGGTGAGTATTTTGCAGCTCTCATTTGTTTTTAAAAATGAAGAAAGAAAAGAAAAATGTATTTTTTTTCTTTTTCAATTTTCAAAACTTTGTGACAAAAAGCGAGGTCTGCAAAATACTCATCATACCTCGCAGCAAATAGCTTGGGGTGTCTACTTTCCAAAATGGGGTAATTTGGGGGGGGGGGGGGGGTTGAGCCATCTGGGGATTCCATGGCCTCCAAAACTGTGATAGGCAGTGAGGAGTGAAATAAAAAATGTACACCCTTAGAAACCCTGAAGGCGGTGCTTGGTTTTCAGGGTCCCGTACGAGGCTAGGCTCCCAAAAAGTCTCACATGTGGTATCCCCGTACTCAGGAGAAGCAACAGAATGTATTTTGGGGTGTAATTTCACATATACCCATGGCATGTTTGAGCAATATATCATTTAGTGACAACTTTGTGCAAAAAAAAAAAAAAGTTGTCTTTTTCCCGCAACTTGTGTCACAATATAAAAAATTCCATGGACTCGACATGCCTCTCAGCAAATAGCTTGGGGTGTCTACTTTCCAAAATGGGGTCATTTGGCGGGCTTTTGAACTTAAAATGGTAGGTGTTTCTTTTTTTTTCACACAGTATTTGTGCAGCGATTTTTCAAACGCATTTTTTGGGGAAAAAACACACTTTTTTTAATTTTAATGCACTAAAACACACTATATTGCCCAAATGTTTGATGAATAAAAAAAGTACATGGATACCAAACACGACATGCTTTAAATTTAAAAAAGGAAAAACTGCGCTAGATTAGATTATATTGACAATTTGGTTAAAAAGGAAAAAATGAAAAAAATATAAAGAAAAAAGAGTCCAAAGAACAGCAGCTTATTGCGAGATACACAAAAACAGAATGTCGAAGAGAAGCTGCGCGGTGTGAAGGTTTAATCCAACAATAGCTTGTAGATATCAAATAAAATTAATAAATGAGTGACAGTTCAAATGGATCCAGACAAACACCCAAGTGAGCCCAATCAACGAATAAGTGCCACCACCTTATAAAAAACTTGCTTACCAGATGGCAAGCAAAACCATACAGACGGCTAAAGCCCAGCCAAGGCCTTTGCTTGTGTGGAAGGATCATCTGGACAAGTTGGATATGATTGGTGCCTATATACTCCAAACGCCCTGATGCCGTAGAACTCCGATAAACCTCAACATCTCCTCTGCCACCAGATCCAGCAACGTCTCCTCACATCCAGCAACGTCTCCAGCAACACATTTTGTAACTGTAACTTTTGTAACTGTAACCGGTTCCAGGTTCGGGTCTCTCAAAATGCGATGGCATCTTGGGAGACCCTGTGAAAGTGTGCCTAGCATGTGCAATGCTGTACCCTACGCTAATACTCAACTAGTGTATGGTAGCGTTCAAAACATTCACCAATTCAAAGACCAGGATTGTCAGGACAGGAGGGACAATAATAGCGGGTGTCATGCCTATATCCGCCCTTGCTGCAGACACAACATCTTCTTTGGGGGGTTCATTGGGTAGGGGTACTCGGGACTAAAAGAATGGATGTAGCGCGCTGTCAGAAAAAAGTATATATACAGCAGCCAGCACAGCAGTGTAAAAATGAAACAATCAAAAAAGTTAAAAATGTGCAGCACTAAAAGATGATATCAGTGATAATGAGGGTAATCAACATAACAAAAATATAGAATGTGATCAGATGACAAAAATAATGAAGTGAAAAATAAATGAATAATTATTGACAAATACTCAAAAAATAGTGTCCATTTGTGATAATGGAGGACCGCAAGGGGTTATAATAAGTCCCAAAAATATGTGATGCAACCAAATGAGTGACAGTCACTGTAATCTGTAATAAACATCAAGGTGAATAATGAGTGACATGAAGAATCCACCACCAGAAATACCAGTCTCTTACCAGAAAGATTGGACTTGTGCAAGCGTACACCTGACAAGCCAATCAAGCTTTTAGGGGTAGCGAGAGACACCTATTCCTTGCAAATGCTGCAACCTCTGGGTGGGCGTTCCAAATGATAGATTCAGCAGGACAGATGTAAACTCAATCCAGAGACGGATCTGTCCCACTGATGGCTGTCAGGTTGTCACCATGTCTAGGCGTCCTAGGAGATGGCTTGTCCCCAGCTTTGTGCTGTGATGAGTGTCAAGGAGGCAGGAAGGGTAGAGAGACCTCTGTCAGGGGGAATGTCACAACATGACTGTTACTTGCTGCTGTCACTTCCAGAACTTTAACCTGTCACGGGGTACTCGGGAGGACATAAGGAAAATGCCTCTCATGCAGCCGGCTTACTGCATTTGGTTGGGGAAGGTGAGGTGGAGCACCGCCTTGAAACAGAAGGGCTCTGATGATCTCTTATTGGAATTTAAGGAAGGATCCAGTCCGTCCTGAAGCTCTGTATAGCACATGAGCGTTCAGCAAAGCCAATTGAAATAAATAAACAGACACTTTCTTGTACCAGCATCTGGCCTTATGGGCAACTAGGTATGGCGCCAACAACTGGTCATTGAGGTCCACCCCTCACATATTTTGATTATATTCATGGACACAGAGGGGTTTCTTCACAACACCAGTCACCGTAGTAATTTGGACCGTCGTGTCTGCATTAAGAGAGGTAAGAATTAAAACATTCTTATTATCCCTCCACTTCATAGTGATCAAGTTATTACACTTCAAGCAGGCTCTCTCCCCCAGCCTAAGACAGAATCTACAAGCCGCTGGTGAAAGCCCTGGCGATTAGATCGCACGGTGCCACATGCTCCAATCTGATGATCAAACAAGTGACTAAAAAGTGGCACGCTCGTGTAATAATTGTCCACATACAAGTGAAACCCCTTTCCGAATAAGGGTCACACCAAGTCCCACACAATCTTGCCAGTGCTTCCTATGTAGTCAGGGCAGTTTGTTGGCTCTACGTGACTATCTTTGCCCTCGTAAACCATAAGACTACATGTATAGCCTGTGGCCCTGTCACAGAGCTCACACATCTTGACCCCGTATCTGGCATGCTTGCTAGGAAGGTACTAGAGCCGATCGTATCCAGGGTCTCCCCGAGGACGACAGAGTTCATTGTTGTTGAAATGCATGAACCGCAAGATCTGCTTGTATCGTGCCCTGGTCATGGAGGCAGAGAACAAGGGCATATGGTGAATTGGGTCAGTGGACCAATATGACCGCAACTCACTCTTTTTAGTTATGCCCATGTTGAGGGATAGGCCCTGAAAGAGCTTAAATTCGGAAACCGTAATTGGTCTCCAATCTCTGGCAAGGGAGGACTGGGGAATAGTGGCGATGTGTTGACCAGCGTACAAATTGCTTTGGTCCACAATAAATCTATAGAGATCTTCGGTGAAAAACAGTGAATAAAAATCAAGTGATGTAAAATCAACTGTTTCCACCTGAATGTCGGGTTGGCCAGTGAATGGGGGAAGTACGGGTGCTGCAGAAGTGGTGGGTTCCCAATTAGGATTGGCGAATGCAGCAGGAGGGCACTATGGGCACGACGGGCCTGTGTTTGTCTTCTTCTTGGTGGCAGCGGGACACTACTTGTGCTTGCCACCTCACCAGCTTGAACTGCACCACGTGATACTGCAGTGCTGGTTTGACTACGACCAGGGTGTACGAGGCCGCTGGTGCTTGCCAGTTCACCAGAAGGAATAGCGGCGCTAGTACTGCTCTGCTCCATACGAGGGACCTGCGGTTCTTGCACCTCAACAACAGCAGAAGATCGGAGTCTGGTACACCTGACCTTGGCAGGGACCACAACTCCGTCGTCAGAGCTATCTGTCATGGAGCCGCTGTAGTCTACAGGATCGTATTCTGAGCCTGAATCTGACAGATGAGTGACTTCCTCTTCACTATCTGTCATGCTCAGAAACGTGTAGGCCTCTTCACTACTGTACCTTCGATTTGTCATTTTTGGCTCTAAATTTAGTGGTACAGTAGTGAGACTCACAGGTAAAAAAGCTCCTGACTGTTAGCGACTGTATCAAAACACTACCAAAATGACGTAGCCCAAGGGTCAGGGTTATTCTATGATGATCTTGACCGTGCCCACTCAGAAGAAGCTAACCTTAGGTCACTATGTCAGGGTAAGCGCATCGCTGAAGAATACTGTTCTGATTTTTGCTGCTTGGCACCTGACTCTGGGTGGAATGACCCAGCTCTAAGAAGCCATTTCAGGTTAGGCTTATCAGAATCCATCAATGACTCCTTAGTACACTACCCTGAACCAAAGTTGTTGAATGAAGCCATTCAAGTAGCCATTCGTGTAGACAGTCGTTTACAGGAAAGGCGTACAGAGAGGTTTGTTTTTTTGCCCCTAGTATACTGACCATGGCCACTTTGCCACAAGCTGCTCCAATAAGCCGGGAGACAGCAAGAGCCTAGTGCGGGTAGGGTCCGCTTCTTTAGAATGGTGCCAGGTCCCCCCCCCCCCCCCCCCCCCCCGAGATAAACTATTTGTTCCTGCACAACTTAGTTCTGCCACGTTTTCTCATCACTTCTCAGCTTTCATAGATTCTGTTGTTACTAGCAATTTAATTGATAGGGACCTAGCACATCATCTACAGATTCCCTTGACTAATGTGCACAAACCCTTTTCAGTCTTAGCTGTTGATAACTCTCCCTTATCCTTGGGCCTGGTCACCTTGTGCACTGAACTTTTTATCCTGAACATTGGGGAATTTAATAGGGAGACAATCAGCTTCTAAGTCATAACATCTCCTGCTTATCCCCTTATCTTGGGTTATCCTTGGCTTAAGCTTCATAACCCTTGCATAGATTGGGCTACAGGAGAGATTAGGTCCTGGTCCCAGACCTGCCTTCAGAACTGCATTAAAACTGCTGACCAGTTGGCTATTTGTAACTCTTTTGTGGCAAATACCAGTCACTTGCCTTTATTACAGTCCTATTTAGATCTTGATCATGACCACTTTTCCAAGTGTGACTCTACATTACTCAGCCATTGGCCTTTATATGACTTTGCTGCAGCAGAAGACACTGGTAAGTTTATTGAATCCTCTACAGGCCACCTCTCCAGCCGATTTCCTCAGTCTGTATCTTTTCCTCCTAGAGGCCAAACTTATCCGCTGTCTCACAGCCTTGAGCCCTGTTTACCTCCGGCACAAGTAATGGGGCCTTTTTCCCCTGACCCGTTCTGCCAAATCTACCCTCTGGAAAGCTGTTTGTTGACCTCCATCTTGGGCTTAAAGTGCTTTTAGAAGCACATGACGCAAAGATGGCACCCAGGGATTACTATAACATTTTGTTTGGTTTCTTGCAGGCTTTGGTGACCCTCTTTCCATAAGCATTCCTATTCTTATGTAAAGACTTGTCAAACCTGTGCTCACTCTTATGCCCCATACACACGGTCGGACATTGATCGGACATTCCGACAACAAAATCCTAGGATTTTTTCCGACGGATGTTGGCTCAAACTTGTTTTGCGTACACACGGTCGCACAAAGTTGTCGGAATGTCGCCAAGAACGCAGTGACGTAAACCACGTACGACGAGACTAGAAAAGGCCAGTTCAGAACCAAGCGCGGCACCCTTTGGGCTCCTTTTGCTAATCTCGTGTTAGTAAAAGTTTGGTGAAAGACGATTCGCGCTTTTTCAGACTCGTGGTTTTCAGATCGTTTTCTGCTGTTCAGTTTGTGCTTGTGGGTTTGTATCTGCTCTTCAGTGCGTGCAAGAAAGCTCCACGTGACTTATTTGAGTCATTGTGTTCTTGTTCGTTCGTTACTGTTTTTCAGGTCGCTCTTCACAGGCCTTGCTGTTCTTCAGTGCGTTCTGTTACTTCGTTCTGAGCAGCCGACCATTTTCTAGCCATGTTGCGTATACGTACTCCTCGTAGAGTACGTGCTGTGCGGGGGCTTGGTGTTGGGGTCCTGACCTTGACACAAGTCCAGTCCATGAACAGGGTGGGGAGGAGTTTATGGACCAAGAATTGGTTGCTTCAGCGTGACCAGTTCTGTCATATGCCTTTGCTCCGTGAGATCCATGAGAATAATCCTGATGATTTCAGGAACTTTCTTCGGATGAGGGACCGCGTATTTCACCGTTTGTTGGCTTTGCTGACCCCCTATATTAGCAGGCAGGATACCTGCATGAGGCAAGCCATCACTCTGGAGCAGAGGCTCGTCACCACCCTGCGGTACTTGGCGGCGGGGAGAAGCCTGCAGGACCTCAAGTTCTCGACAGGCATCTCCCCCCAGGCTCTGGGGTCATTATCCCAGAGACCTGTTCTGCCATCATCCAGGTCCTGCAGAAGGACTATATTAAGGTAAGTTTTTTATCCTTTTATATCACATTTTATTGTATTTAATGTTTTATAATATATTGTATTTCTTTCCTCATTCCCTAATTACCATGATTGTAATATGCTGTGAATGTCCCCTTTGTCCTCATGCATGCTGGATTTTTAGCTAATTTTCTTTTTGTCCTTCAGACATATTTGCCTTCACTTACCTCCCCAGCATGCTCTCCTGGCCCTATATTCACCTCATGTAGTCACTTAATGTATTTTATCAGCTAAATAGTAGTGCTTTACCCCAAACACCCCTAAAATGTTTTTAAATGTGATTTGTAATTTAAATTCAGGCAGAGTGCCAGAGGCTTTTTTTAGGGGTCCCCAAATCATTTGGAACCCTCCCTCCCCCCAACTGCTAAGTCAGCTGATCCCAATTCTCTATCTATCCTCAATCATCTATCTGGTAACTTTGCCAAACCCATACATACTATACCCATCTCTTTTGTGCTCAGATTTATGGATGAATTCCCCAAAGCATGTAGTGCAAGGGCCTGCCTGTTTTACTTTCAAATGGTACTGTTTAAAGTTTTTTTATCCTATTATTATCTTGATAGGTAATAGCAGAATGTCCAAATGTGCTCAAATGTGTACAGTGTGTATTTATATCTTTGTATTATGACACTTCTTACCTGTCCAGTGGGCTGCCAATAGTGTAACTAAGGAGGGGCTGTTCAAAGTAATACACATTATTTAGGCATTCATCTCTCAATGAAGTGGAGAGGGTTACCTGTCCAAGAGCTCCCCCCCCCCCCCTATAATGTTAGAAATGGCCCAGGAGGGGGAATATGATAGGTGTACCTTATACTTTGGTCTTTAAAAATTACCATTAATAAATGTTATCTTGATGTTGGCCAAGAATGTTTGTGTCTAATCTGCTTTCTATGTTTTAATGTGCAAAAAGACAAATTTTTGTTTTGTTTTCCTCAACAGTTTCCTTCCACGCCACATGGCAGACTGTGGCCTTCCACTTTGCCCAGCGGTGGGACTTTCCTAACTGCGGAGGGGCAATTGATGGGAAACACGTCCACATCGTCCCACCACCCAACTCGGGGTCATACTATTATAATTATAAGGGGTTCAATAGTATTGTGATGTTGGCGGTGGTGTCGGCTAATTATGAGTTCCTGTATGTGGACGTGGGGAAGAATGGCCGGATGTCCGATGGTGGAGTCATCGCCCAGACGGAGTTCTACAGGCATCTCCAGAATGGCAGCTTGGACTTGCCACCTCCAGAAGACAATGTGGAAGGACTCCCATTCATCTTCATTGCGGATGAAGCTTTTGCGCTGGGGGATCATCTTATGCGGCCATTCCCGATGAGGACCCTCACCCCGGACCAGAGGGTTTTTAATTACCGGCTGGCCAGAAGAGTGGTGGAGAACACGTTTGGAATCATGGCCAGCCAGTTCCGCCTATTTCTTACACCCATACACATGGCGGAGTATAAACTGAATCATATTATCCTGGAGTGCTGTGTTCTACACAACTTTTTACGGCAACATTCTGCCAACTATGCTGGCTCAGTTGGGCCTGAAGCAATTGAAGAATTCAAAATGAACCAACCCTGACGGCGCTTGAAAGTGGCCGTCCTGGCTTGCCCTCCCTGAGTGCCCGTGATGTCCGGCTAAGATACCTTGAATTCTTTGCGGGTAGGGGGGCTATCAATATGCCAGACAATGTGTGAAACCTTTATCAAATAAACAAAAAAAAATTAAGCAAATCTTTGGTGACATTTACTGCTTGTGTTTGTTTTAGCTGACCCTGACAGTAATGTGGTGAGTCCTGAAAATGGCGTGATTGTGTAACCTTATACAAAGCACTGCTGGGTGTTATTTACTAAAGGCAAAGACACTTTGCACTACAAGTGCACTTGAAACTGCACTTGTAGTGCAAAGTGGATTTGCCCTCATGGAATAACACCCATTGTCACAGAAAGCAGCAATTAGAGCACCACAAAAGTGTTGTAGCGTTGAGACAATAATCCACACAATCTTGATTAACAATCTTTTTAATACCTGCACAATCACATGTGCATTTTCACAAGGTTTTTAAAACAAACCAACATATTTGTTGTATAACAATTTTTGGGGTGGCATTATAAAAAGTAGAAATGTCCATTTAAGATAAAACAGGCATGTTTAAAACCAACAAGAAAGACACAAATCTTGAACTTACAAAGTTCACTTTTGGTAGAACTTGAAGGCAATATCAGACATGAGTATTTACAAACTGTGTTTGAAATTGCGTTCAGATAGGGTGAAGTCACCCCAGGAAAAGCCAAATTTTGAAGATGCACACCAATTTACGAATGTCAACATGTGCTAGCTGCCATCACGGGGATCAAGGGATGTGTTTTGGGGGAGCAACCCCTTCCTCTCAGCTACTTTATTATTGAGGAAGGGGTTGCACCCCCAAAATGCATCCATTGATCTCCCGTGATGGCAGATAGCACATATTGACACACTGTGTGCATCTTCAAAATTTGGCTTTTCTACAATTCGACAAAAAATTTTAAAATTGTAGCACACCATAAAAGAAAGGGCTTTGGAGGGGTTTTAAACTCTCCCCAAAACATCAATGATGTTCTTATTTTTTTGAATAACATCATTGATGTTTTTCTTGATGTTTTCCAATGCAACATTACACCCCATGATCTCCCCGATCAGGATCTGTGCACTTTCTGGGGTGAAATGCCCTGGATCCACAACATCACGATCACCTAAAAAGAGAGAAACAAAAAAAAAACGTATTATAAATATGCCGGCATCCATCTCTTACCTGAGCCTGTGGTCGCAGACACTCGCCTGTTGTGGTGCCAATTTCCACTACGTCTTCCTCCTCCTGCTCTTCTTGTCTTTGGGGTATTTCCCCTTCTTCCAGAGGTGGGGGGTCTCTGGTCTCCTCGGATGAGGGGTGTCCTCCGAGTCTTTTCTCCCCTATGTAAAAAAATAATGGTATACTTAGCACACAGATATTTCATGGCAGAACTATAAATATGAAACATTGCTTGGAAATGGGGTCCAATTTTTTTTGTGGGCAGAGTTCCAAGATGTAGAATTTTCCTGTTTGCTTGTGTCCTTTGTCAAGCTTCAATACTTTACCTGTCTTGTACAAGCTTCACAGATGGAGACACCCCTATAGTATACACTGGAGCATCTGTGTGGGACCCCCTAACAAAAAGGGTGTTCTTGTGTCCCACAATAGTGCTCCAGCGTTCAGATGTGTAGACAGCTGCTGAGTGTCCTCTCCTTACACAGAATCGAGTTTGCATTTCATTCTAGTAACAAACCCATCTACACAACCAAATTATTTTCAGACAAGTAGGCCCTAAAAAATGTGGGCAAATGCATATGGCCAAAACAATGGTGTTTTATAGGCCGAAAGAAAAATGTTTTATACGAACGAATAATGTGCCAATGAACATGAAAGTTGCCATTTTAAACTGTACAACAGTTAAGAAAAGCACATGGAGTAGCACAAACGTAATAAACACAAAAAGAATAGGAACACAGCACAACTACTTACTTTTTTGCAGCACTCTCTGGATCTTTCTGTACTGCTCGTGCTCTCTTAATTTGAGGTCCGACCACCGCTTCCTGAGCTGATCTTTCGATCGTCGTACCTGAAATTACGGTGCAGACTCTTGACCACTTTCGCCATGATCTTGGCCTTTCAGACATTGGGGTTGGGGTAAGGTCCATACTTTCCATCATAGTCAGCCCTCTTCAGGATGTCGACCATCTCCAACATCTCCCCAAAGGACATATTTGAGGCCTTAAATCGTCTCCTTTTGGATCCTGACGTTTCCGGCTCCGGGCTTTCCTCCTCCTCGTTGCTATAATTAGCACGCACCTGCTGTGTCTCCGCCATGTGCTCTTCCCCCACTGCGCCAAATGACAAGGGGCGGGGAATAGATTAGAAAAAACGTCAGGCGTGGACGGAGTTGCACGCATGCGCAGTGTGTATAAAGCGTAACATGCGTGCGTAGTACGTACGATCTGTGAGCGGAGGAAGGAGTATAGGAGGCGCCAATCGTGATAACGAAGGTAAGATCTAAACTTGGGCCTATACTGCTTCTAGATTGAGGCCTATATTGTAAAAAGATTAGGAGAGTTTTGCCTGACATTAGGGTTAATCTTGTGTTGTGTCTTGCAGATAAAATGGATGGCTTCAATGACCACAACTTCCTCCCCCTGTTCATAGACAAGTACAGGGAGCTGCCCTGTCTGTGGCAGGTGAAACATCCACATTATAATCATAAACAAAAGAGGCAGGCAGCGCTGGAGAAACTGCTGGAGTTGGTGAAGCCGGTGGTCCCCACGGCAACCATCCCCTATTTAAAAACCAAAATTGGTGGCCTGAGGAGCACTTATCTTAGGGAGCGCAAGAAGGTCACGGATTCCCAGAGATCAGGAGCTGGGGCAGATGACGTTTATGTCCCCAGGCTGTGGTACTATGAGAGACTGCGGTTTCTGTCAGACCAGACTGAAGTCAGGGAATCCCTCTCCACTCTTCCTTCCACTCTTCCTTCCACCCTATCTTCCACCCCAGCTGAGGCTTCCGATGTCCAACCTGGGACTTCCAGCCAGGAAGAAGTGGAGGAGCCCAGATGGAGTCAGGTATAGCATTCTTCTACAGATTTCTGGTCAATAGATAAATGATCTTTACTAGATGTCATTCTTGATCACTAATTTAATAAAGTGATTTACAATTTGATTTAATAAAGTGTTTTACATATCAATAGACAGTAGTGGGCAAAAATAATTGGGACAAGAATGAAAAATGCTGGGCTCAGAATGATCATCAGTTATATTTGTTAACATTCAATTTGCAACAGTCATGAGCTGAAAATTGTGTGTGATTGATGAAGAAAAAACTAAAACTATGTCCCTTTTTCATACACAGGAAGACCTCAGCCAGGAGGAGGCTGTGGAATGTGGCAGCCAGGAGGAGGCGGGGTTAAGTTGCAGCCAGGAGGAGGCGGGGCTAAGTGGCAGCCAGGAGGAGGCGGGGCTAAGTGGCAGCCAGGAGGAGGCGTGGCTAAGTGGCAGCCAGGAGAAGCCTGGGACCAGTCGCAGCCTTACCGAATCGCAGGTTCCTCCCCTACGCCTTCCATACAAAAGAGCGAGGAAGGGGACTCACATGCAGGATTCAGCGCTCAGGCTCATTCAGGAGGCTTCTGCGTCCCTCAGAGCCTTACCCACTCCTGAAGAGGCTTTTGCCTGCATGGCTGCCACCAAACTGAAGTGCATGCAGAAGGGTCAACGCCTCATGTGTGAGAAACTGATTTATAAAGTCCTAACTAAGGGGGTGAGTGGTGAAATCACACCCAAGACCGACGTGATTGAGTTGGACCATCCTCCTCCTCCTCCTCCTGCTGCCACAACTCCACCACCAGAGCCACAGCGTGGAAGGAAGTGTGGAAGGAAGACCAGAGAGTGATGACCCTGGGTTCAGTCTGGTCTGACAAAAGATGTAGGCTCTTGTATGACCACAGCCTGGGGACACAGATGTCATCTGCTGCTTTCATGATCTCTGTGACTTCTGGACCAGATTGTACTCCCTTATATATGGACTCCTCAGGCCACCAATTTTGCAGTAAAATAATTGATGTGTGCCCTGGGGGTCAAAGGCTTCACCAATTTCTGCTGTTTCTCCAGTGTTGCCTCCCTCTTTGTTTGGTTCTGAGCCCTTAATAAAGGCATTTTTGGTTCAATTATACTCGCCTATGTGTGTTTTCCTTAAAAAAAAAAACAGTTTGTTGGTGAGGAGGCAGGTACATTTCAAAAATACAATGTGAAATTAACAAGGGACACAAACACCAAGCAATCTCCTTGAGATTAAATAATACAAGATATCAATGGTGTTGTGGTAACTTGACACACAAAACACACACAAAAAAAATCTTTATTAAAAAGCAAACAAAATTTTTACCAAAAAACAGCCTTGAAAAAAAAATTTTTACAATTAAAAAAAAAAAACAAAAAAAATTGGTCAGATGTGAAAAATCAAAATATATTGAGGGATTCACAATAAATAATAAAGAAAGAAGTTTGTGAGAAGTCTGTGTGAATATGAGCAGCAAAACTACTTCATTCTTCTCACATTATAAAGAAGAAGAGAGTGCGCTGTATTAAACCATTTTTTACATTGCAGCGTGACGAAAGTGCTGTATCCATTCCGAACGCTAATTTTACCTGACTGAGCTGTTCCGTCTCGGAATTTC